>NW_028248724.1:0-49738 GCF_964263255.1 Lissotriton vulgaris
TCTCCTTGGTTCCCATTATAACGGATTTTCTTGACCCCGGGTTTCTCTCCGGTTGTTGGGCCCTCGCTCTGCATTCACGTATGAAGTGCCCCCCTTTTCCACAATACAAACAAAGCTTCATCCTTCGTCTGCGATCCCGTTCTTCCGTTGTCAGAGGACCTCGGATCCCACCGATCTGCATCGGCTCGACCCCCTCCGGATTCTTAGGACCTTCCTCCAACGATGGTTTTGGTTTGGGATTAAGCGTGGGCGGAAAATCCGTTCCGCTCGCGGATTTTGCGGATTTTCGGGAAATCCGCAATCCGCGAGATTTGCGGATTTCCCGCAAAATCCGCAAATTCGCACGCAGCGGATTTTTTTGGCGGCGCGCGGCGTTGGTGATACAATTTTTGCGGCGCGCGGCGTTTATCATCGTTTGCCGAGTTGTTTTTTTCGATAGTTTGCGAGTGCTGCGCCATTTTGGATCTTGCTGTGTGATCCCGCGGGAATTGGCGAGCGCGATTACGTCATCGCGGCTTGCCAGCGATAGTTTGTCAACGCGAGTACGACGAGATCACGTCTCGCGGTACTTCGCAATTGCGAGATTTGAGATGCGGCGCGCGAAAATATAAATTTGCAATTCTGCACAAGAAATCCACCAGCAAGCAGCATAAACCTTCTAGAAATGATGATTTTTATGTGAATAACTCCTTAGTTTGACATTTGCCTGCACTTTTTTAGCGAGGAGTCCATTTTGGGGAGGGGGGCAGGGGGGTGGGAGGAAGGAAGTGCCCCATAGTCTTCAACTTCCTGTTCCTGTTCAGCAGGCTCCTCCCAGTGCTTTGTCCATCTCCTGGTCACTTTTCATTCGGATGTGGACCTGGAAGGATTACCTTTTGTGGATGCTGCTGGATCTTTGGATTTGAGGCCTTTTTGACTTTCTTTGGATCACTGTTGGATTAGAAATTTTACAAGTAAGTTTGTTTGGGGCATTACAGTTGCTGCAACTAAAATTTTGGGATTTTCGATTTTTGGGCTGTTTTGGGGCCTTTTCCCAGGGGTACTCAGTGGTGGGTGGACTGATTCTTTCTGTGGGTTGTCTTGAACTTAAACATCATGGAGGCCATAGATGAATTGGGATTGTGCTGATTTTTCTGTGTTTTTCGATTTTTTTTTTTTGTAAAATTTTGTGTTTTTCGATTTTTGACCTGTTGTTGGGGCCTTGACCAGGGGTATTTGAGTCTAGCATGGGCCTAGTCTTTCTGTGGGCTGTCTTGAATTTAAACATCATGGAGGCCATGGATGGAATGGGATTGTGCTGATTTTGCAGTGTTTTTCGATTTTTGGGGGTGTTCATGGGGAGGGACATGCCATGTGGCTGGTGGCCATTTTGAGTGCAGCTACAGGCACTGGCCATGTGCTGGCAGGCAAGTGGCCATTTTGAATGCAGGCTTTGTTGTTAGGCCTCCAACCATTTTGCCTACTTTTCAACCTTTATTTATGCCAGGGGTAGTGAGTCTTGCATGGGCCTAGTATTTCTGTGGGTTGTCTTGAATTTAAACATCATGGAGGCCATGGATTGAATGGGATTGTGATGATTTTGCAGTGTTTTTCGATTTTTGGGCCTGTACTTGTGGCCTTTTCACCAGGGGTATTTGAGTCTAGCATGGGCCTAGTCTTTCTGTGGGCTGTCTTGAATTTAAACATCATGGAGAGGCCACGGATGGAATGGGATTGTGCTGATTTTGCAGTGTTTTTCGATTTTTGGGCCTGTACTTGTGGCCTTTTCACCATGGGTATTTGAGTCTAGCATGGGCCTAGTCTTTCTGTGGGCTGTCTTGAATTTAAACATCATGGAGAGGCCATGGATGGAATGGGATTGTGCTGATTTTGCAGTGTTTTTCGATTTTTGGGCCTGTACTTGTGGCCTTTTCACCAGGGGTATTTGAGTCTAGCATGGGCCTAGTCTTTCTGTGGGCTGTCTTGAATTTAAACATCATGGAGGCCATGGATGGAATGGGATTGTGCTGATTTTGCAGTGTTTTTCGATTTTTGGGGGTGTTCATGGGGAGGGACATGCCATGTGGCTGGTGGCCATTTTGAGTGCAGCTACAGGCACTGGCCATGTGCTGGCAGGCAAGTGGCCATTTTGAATGCAGGCTTTGTTGTTAGGCCTCCAACCATTTTGCCTACTTTTCAACCTTTATTTATGCCAGGGGTAGTGAGTCTTGCATGGGCCTAGTATTTCTGTGGGTTGTCTTGAATTTAAACATCATGGAGGCCATGGATTGAATGGGATTGTGATGATTTTGCAGTGTTTTTCGATTTTTGGGCCTGTACTTGTGGCCTTTTCACCAGGGGTATTTGAGTCTAGCATGGGCCTAGTCTTTCTGTGGGCTGTCTTGAATTTAAACATCATGGAGAGGCCACGGATGGAATGGGATTGTGCTGATTTTGCAGTGTTTTTCGATTTTTGGGCCTGTACTTGTGGCCTTTTCACCAGGGGTATTTGAGTCTAGCATGGGCCTAGTCTTTCTGTGGGCTGTCTTGAATTTAAACATCATGGAGAGGCCATGGATGGAATGGGATTGTGCTGATTTTGCAGTGTTTTTCGATTTTTGGGCCTGTACTTGTGGCCTTTTCACCAGGGGTATTTGAGTCTAGCATGGGCCTAGTCTTTCTGTGGGCTGTCTTGAATTTAAACATCATGGAGGCCATGGATTGAATGGGATTGTGATGATTTTGCAGTGTTTTTCGATTTTTGGGCCTGTACTTGTGGCCTTTTCACCAGGGGTATTTGAGTCTAGCATGGGCCTAGTCTTTCTGTGGGCTGTCTTGAATTTAAACATCATGGAGAGGCCATGGATGGAATGGGATTGTGCTGATTTTGCAGTGTTTTTCGATTTTTGGGCCTGTACTTGTGGCCTTTTCACCAGGGGTATTTGAGTCTAGCATGGGCCTAGTCTTTCTGTGGGCTGTCTTGAATTTAAACATCATGGAGGCCATGGAGAATGGGATTGTGCTGATTTTGCAGTGTTTTTCGATTTTTGGGCCTGTACTTGTGGCCTTTTCACCAGGGGTATTTGAGTCTAGCATGGGCCTAGTCTTTCTGTGGGCTGTCTTGAATTTAAACATCATGGAGAGGCCATGGATGGAATGGGATTGTGCTGATTTTGCAGTGTTTTTCGATTTTTGGGCCTGTACTTGTGGCCTTTTCACCAGGGGTATTTGAGTCTAGCATGGGCCTAGTCTTTCTGTGGGCTGTCTTGAATTTAAACATCATGGAGGCCATGGATGGAATGGGATTGTGCTGATTTTGCAGTGTTTTTCGATTTTTGGGCCTGTACTTGTGGCCTTTTCACCAGGGGTATTTGAGTCTAGCATGGGCCTAGTCTTTCTGTGGGCTGTCTTGAATTTAAACATCATGGAGGCCATGGATGGAATGGGATTGTGATGATTTTGCAGTGTTTTTCGATTTTTGGGCCTGTACTTGTGGCCTTTTCACCAGGGGTATTTGAGTCTAGCATGGGCCTAGTCTTTCTGTGGGCTGTCTTGAATTTAAACATCATGGAGAGGCCACGGATGGAATGGGATTGTGCTGATTTTGCAGTGTTTTTCGATTTTTGGGCCTGTACTTGTGGCCTTTTCACCATGGGTATTTGAGTCTAGCATGGGCCTAGTCTTTCTGTGGGCTGTCTTGAATTTAAACATCATGGAGAGGCCATGGATGGAATGGGATTGTGCTGATTTTGCAGTGTTTTTCGATTTTTGGGCCTGTACTTGTGGCCTTTTCACCAGGGGTATTTGAGTCTAGCATGGGCCTAGTCTTTCTGTGGGCTGTCTTGAATTTAAACATCATGGAGGCCATGGATGGAATGGGATTGTGCTGATTTTGCAGTGTTTTTCGATTTTTGGGGGTGTTCATGGGGAGGGACATGCCATGTGGCTGGTGGCCATTTTGAGTGCAGCTACAGGCACTGGCCATGTGCTGGCAGGCAAGTGGCCATTTTGAATGCAGGCTTTGTTGTTAGGCCTCCAACCATTTTGCCTACTTTTCAACCTTTATTTATGCCAGGGGTAGTGAGTCTTGCATGGGCCTAGTCTTTCTGTGGGTTGTCTTGAATTTAAACATTATGGAGGGCATGGATGGATTGGGATTGTGCTGATTTTGCAGTGTTTTTCGATTTTTTTGTGCTCTATAACTGAACTGATGTTCCTCTGTCTTCCATTTTTTTTAGGTGCACAAGACTCAAGAGAACCACCAGTGCCAGGAAGAAGTCCTGCAGCGGTGTGTGTGTGCAGCATAACGTCACGCGACGTCACGTCTGGCCTCAGACAACTCTACAATTCGTGCAACTGCGGCCTGCTGTCTGACCTGCTCTGAAGAAGATGGCCCCAAAGAAAGTTCTCCGTAGCTCCTCTAGCAAGAAAGTTGCTAGTAAGGAGCAGAAGAAGCAAGTTACCAAGGAGGCTGGTGTGCCACCCGCCACTTTTTTTGGGAGCAAAAAAAAAAGTACGCCTGCAGCAGCAGGATCTGCTGGGGACCAACCTGAGAGCAGCACCCCTGCTCCATTGGGTTCAGTGCCTCCACCACCACGCCAACTTAAGTCAAAGCCCTTGAGTGCTTCAGAGGCAGTCAGTGTACTTCTCCAATCACCATCGACCAGTGATGTTGGCTCATCGCAAGAAAGTAGCAGCAATGTCCCTGAATCAACACAGGTTGTTGTAACTCATCTGACAAGTGTTGAACAACCACAGCCGCAACAACAACACCATGTGCAAGTACACGCCCAAGTACATGTGGAAGGAGAGGCAGCAAAAGGAGATGCGCAAGCAAAGGTGCATGGACGTTCACAAGTGCCCACAATAGTTGTTCCTCCCGAAGTAGGGGCACATTTGGAAATCGACAATGAAGCTGAGGTATCATTGGAAGCCACTCCTCCTGATGATCATTCATTGTCTTCCACATCCCTAGCAAGGAAAAGATCAAGGGGGGTGTCTACATCTTCTTCAAGCCCACCTCGTTCTGGTGCAAGTGATCTGTCTTGGGAACCACAACTGCGGTCTGACAGTGAGGCAGAGGCACACCATGATCTGACACCGTTACCTAAGCGTAAAAGGAAGGTCGTCCAAAAACTCAAACCTATGGAGTGTGATGAGGCTCAACAAGAAGTGACAGATACTGCTGGTGATGAAGCCTCTCACGATGACGACGAGCCAGTCATCACAAAGGTCACTGCAGCCCCACCGGGCATGCAGCAAAGAGACATTTTGACCCTATCCCGAGAAGCTGCTGAGCGTGATGACGATGTCGGCGAGGAGGCAATGGAAATGGAATCATTAGATTTGGAGTTAAGTAGTACACCAAAACCTACCGCTTCCATATTTCTTCGCAAGAAGGTACCCACCTCGTCCTCGACCTCAATTCGTGGTGGTGAAAGTGCAAAACGTACTGAAGTTCGGCAATCCACATCCTCCACTTCATCTGTCATTAGCAGCAGGACCACCACCACCAGTATCGCCGCCTCCTCCGGCCCCCGAAGACATTTCAAGTCTCCAGTTTGGGACTTCTTTAGTGTTTGCCCAAAAAAGGAAAACGTAGCCATTTGTAGCCTTTGTAAGCTTCGATTTAGTCGTGGTAAGCTTGGTTCTAACTATGGTACCGGAGGCCAGAGAGGTCATCTTGAGAGAAGGCACCCTGTCGAATGGTTTCCGCACCTAGAGGCGGTCAAGAAAGCCGGAATTGCACGTAATGAAAACGTTGATTTGTCATCTGCTGATGACGAGGTAGAAGATGATTCAAACACTTCACTTACACCCAGTTCCCATGTCAGCAGCACACCCCATGGGAGCCACACTAAGAGTGTGGGAGAGAGTGAGACATCAATGCGGAAAAGTTCATCAGCGAGCGTAACTGGGTCGAAGAGATCATCATCATCCCGTAAATCATTGGTCCAGGGCAACATTAAAAAGATGTTGTTTACAGAAGCGCAATATGAACGCAACCACCCAATGACCCGTCTGTATAACACTAAGCTGGCTAAAATGCTAGCTCTGGACCTTCTCCCTTTTTCTTTTGTAGAAGGGGTTGGTTTTCTAGAATTAGTGACAGCGCTCTGCCCTAAATGGAAGGTTCCTAGCCGGTTCTATTTTGCCCGAGTTGCGGTTCCAGCACTACATGAAGATGTTCTGAAAGTGATTGGGGCAGCTTTGCAGAAGAGTGCTGTTCACACTATACATCTGACAACAGACATGTGGACCAGTGGCGCAGGCGCTGATTACATGTGCATCACTGCACACTGGGTCTCTTTTTCAGGGGCTAAAGCAAAGCTAAACTCAGGTGTTGACACTAACATTGTTTTTAAAGGTGCTCGGAAACATGCAACACTAGCCATGTTTGGTTTGGAGAAACGTCACACAGCAGAAAACATTTTGGATGTCTTTAACACAAAGGTCCTTAACTGTCTGTCCCCACTAAAACGCAAGGTTGGTTATGTTTCCACAGACAATGGCTCCAATATAGTTAAGGCCATGAGGGACGGTTACTATTTCAGAGTGCCGTGTTTGGCGCACTGTATAAACCTGGTTGTCCAAAAATTCTTGGATAATAAACGCAGTGCAGCGTACAGTGTATTGGAGAACTGCCGAAAAATATGCAAGCATTTCAGGCATTCTTTTAAGGCCCGCAAGCAGCTGAGGAGCATGCTATATCAAAGTCAAATGCCAGTGAAAGCACTCATCCAGGAGGTGGTAACACGTTGGAACTCAACCTTCTACATGCTTGAGCGTCTGTATGAGCAGTATACGCAACTCGATCAATATTTCTTGAAAGAGGGTATAGAGGAGCGGAGGATGGGTGGGCCGCAATGGAACATAGTTGAAAGCCTAACACGCATGCTTCGTCCTTTTGAGGTCTTCACACGTGCAGTCAGCAAGGAGGACTCTAATTTGGGAAAAGCTATCCCATTGTTGTACATGCTGGAGGACCAACTGAAGGAGGTGTGTTCTGTGTTTCGAAAAGATGACAAAAAGAAAGACTCTTTGCTTCTGGCTGAGAAATTATTAGAGCTCCTACAAGGTGATGAACGTCTTCAAAAGATCCACTCAGAACAGCATTACATTTGTGCTACTATTCTGGATCCACGCTACAAAAAGGCGCTGGCAGGCAGAGCATTCTTTCCTTTTGCTGATGAAGATGTTACAAAGTACAAACGTTGGCTAGCCTTGTCAGCCAAGAAGTTTGAAACAGAACGGCTGGAAATTGAAGGAAATGGCAGTACATCAGCAGGCCATCCCCAGTCAAAACAATCCACTTCTGCACCTGTGGCTGTGGCACAAGTGACCTCTCAGCCGTTAAAGACACCGGCAACCGCATCATCTGCACGAAAGACAGCAGAAACATTGGAGGCTGAAGAGGATTGGCTAGCTCTGCGTGGGTTTGGTTCTCAAAAGGTCAGAGGCACAGCAAGAGCTACGCAAAGTGGAGGAACCTTGGAGGAGGACCTTGAGTCGATGGTGAAGGACTATCTGAATGACTCCACAGAGGTCTATGTTAATTCTGACCCATTGGCGTATTGGCATGGGAAAAAAGAATTGTGGCCACAGCTCACCAACCTGGCTTTAAACTACTTGTCTTGCCCACTCGCAAGTGTGTCTTCTGAACGGGTTTTCAGTGCGGCTGGTGGGATTGTAACTCCCAAACGGAGCCGCCTCTCGCCCAAAAATGTGGAGAGGTTAACAATGATCAAGATGAATCAGCACCTCATACCACCAGATATAAGAGTACGAGAGAGCGTGCCGGATGAAGAGGAGGTGGCCAGCACCATAGATGAGGGAATTTCTACTCTGTCAGGTGGCACTGACCTCACCCGGGCTGAATTCGCAGAGTATGATGACGAAGCCTTATTCTTATTCCTGGACCGTGATTCCGACTTCGAGCCCTGAAAATGAGACAACGAATCAATAACTTTCTTTTTCATCCTTCACTTTTATTCCTGTGTGTCTGTCTTTCTTTGTTGTGCACAGTTAATATAATTCAAACTTTAATCAGATAATCACAAAGACAAGCCCATCAGCAGAACTGTCTTCACTTGTTTGCTAATTTATTTGAAGGTGCCGCAGTCTGCATTCCTCAGGTTCACAAGTTCAGAAGAACATGCTCCTCTATCCTCCTCCTCCAGACTCCTATTTCCATCAAAGCAGAGGGCTGGTTTACGCCCAATGAAGAAAGACTCAGCACTTGTGGGGGTGTTGTTCTACCTCTTTGCAGGTGAGTTGACGGGTCTGGGGCCATTGCTGGGAAGCACTAAAAGTGGTTTGTGCCAAATCCGAGGCGGAAATTTTTTTGTGTTTTTGATGACTTGCTTGCCTTTGAGGTGCTCTTAGGGGGGGTTCCGTCTGTTTGTGGGTGAGTTTCGTGGTCTGAGAGCATTGCTGGGACACTCTAATCTTGATTGCATTTGCTTTTCAGGAAATCCGTCGTGCCAACCCCGACTTATGGCCTAGCTACGCAGCGCGTTTGGACCGAAGGCCCAGAAATATTGCAAGTATGAGATTTTGCTTTTGTCCTGTTTGGGGGTGTTATGCTTCTTGGCGGGTGGGTTGCCGGGTCTTGGGGCATTCCTGGGAAGGTCTAATACCGGGTAGAAGTGGTTGGGACAAAATCCAGGCCGATTTTTTTTGGGCTATTTCAGACATTTTGCTCTATGTAGCGTTTTCGGGGGCCTGTTTGGGGGGCTTCCTGGTGTTTGCGGGTGAGTTTCGTGGTCTGGGAGCACTGCTGGGACACTCTAATCTTGATTGCATTTGCTTTTCAGGAAATCCGTCGTGCCAACCCCGACTTATGGCCTAGCTACGCAGCGCGTTTGGACCGAAGGCCCAGAAATATTGCAAGTATGAGAGTTTGCTTTTGGCCTGTTTGGGGGTGTTATACTTCTTGGCGGGTGGGTTGCCGGGTCTTGGGGCATTCCTGGGAAGGTCTAATACCGGGTAGAAGTGGTTGGGACTAAATCCAGGCCGATTTTTTTTTGGGCTATTTCTGACATTTTGCTCTATGTAGCGTTTTCGGGGGCCTGTTTGGGGGGCTTCCTGGTGTTTCTGGGTGAGTTTCGTGGTCTGGGAGCACTGCTGGCTATATCTACTTTACTTTGCAAGAGGTTTGAAGCAAATCCATGGTGGCAGAGGGGACTTAGGGCCTAGCTGCAGAGCGCGAGCGGAGTGATTTGGGAAATTTGTGAAAAATTGACTAAGTCCCCATTTTTGTACTTTTGCTCTTTGGCTGTTTGGGGGTCTTCTACTCGTTTTCTCCTGGGTTGACGGCTCTGGGGCCATTGCTGGGAAGCTCTAATACCGGATAAAAGTGTTTTGGACCAAATCCCAGGCGGAAAATTTTTTGTGTTTTTGATGACTTGCTTGCCTTTGAGGTGCTCTTAGGGGGGGTTCCGTCTGTTTGTGGGTGAGTTTCGTGGTCTGGGAGCATTGCTGGGACACTCTAATCTTGATTGCATTTGCTTTTCAGGAAATCCGTCGTGCCAACCCCGACTTATGGCCCAGCTACGCAGCGCGTTTGGACCGAAGGCCCAGAAATATTGCAAGTATGAGAGTTTGCTTTTGGCCTGTTTGGGGGTGTTATGCTTCTTGGCGGGTGGGTTGCCGGGTCTTGGGGCATTCCTGGGAAGGTCTAATACCGGGTAGAAGTGGTTGGGACAAAATCCAGGCCGATTTTTTTTGGGCTATTTCAGACATTTTGCTCTATGTAGCGTTTTCGGGGGCCTGTTTGGGGGGCTTCCTGGTGTTTGCGGGTGAGTTTCGTGGTCTGGGAGCACTGCTGGGACACTCTAATCTTGATTGCATTTGCTTTTCAGGAAATCCGTCGTGCCAACCCCGACTTATGGCCTAGCTACGCAGCGCGTTTGGACCGAAGGCCCAGAAATATTGCAAGTATGAGAGTTTGCTTTTGTCCTGTTTGGGGGTGTTATGCTTCTTGGCGGGTGGGTTGCCGGGTCTTGGGGCATTCCTGGGAAGGTCTAATACCGGGTAGAAGTGGTTGGGACAAAATCCGCGCGGAAAAGCCTTTAGTTTTGGCACTTTTTGTAACTTAGGGTTCGTTAGGGTTAGCCCTAGCAGCAGGATTGCATGTGTATCGGGGTGTTCTAGATTTTTCAAACTGAGTTCTGGGGTCTTAGAGCACTCGTGAGCATGTGTAATTTTGGTTGCAAGTCATTTGAAGAAAATCCATGGTGGGAAAGGGGGGATTTGGCATAGTTAAAGAAAGCCTTTGCCACTATTCTTAACTTAGGGTTCGTTAGGGTTAGCAGTATTTCTATTGCATGTGTTTGAGTGGGGGGGATTTCGAGTCTTGGAGCGATGCTGGCTATGGCTACTTTTGCTTGGTTGCTTGCAAGTGGTTTGAATACAATCCACGGGGGGTAATGGGTAATTAGGGTACTTCGGCCTACTTTTACTTTCAAAGTAAGTTTTGTCTCCAGTTTTCTGCTAGGCCTCGTTTTTTGGGTGGGAGCACTGCTAGGAAGATCTATTTTTGTTCTAAAACACAGTTTACAGTACACCTAGCTTGAGGGGCAAGATCCGCTACATTAATTTGCCCATACTTATTTATCCTTCAAAAGGTGACTCAGAGTACGCACTTTCAAAAACATTGTACTGTCTGTCTACTAGGAAAAACAAATTGTGACTTTTTGCACTCCACAGCCTACATACCTTATATTTATTTATCAGTGGTGTTGTAATATTATATCACTTCCTGTTTTTCGTTGAATAATTACAGGCCGGGTTTCAGTCTCTGCAATGGGGAAAAAAGGATGGAGTCAGGCTTCACAGTAGCGAGCCACAATTCAGCATCAGGCAGGCAGTGGACAGGGTGTCTTCTGGTGACCAACATCGGTGGACGAAGCGTCGGCTGCAATGGAGGAGTGCCGCTAATAGGAGGATTTTTTTTCTGCGGGCAACTTACTTACCACTTCCAACAGGACCACTACAACCACATAGATACAGTATCCCTTGCCTTTTTCTCTGACTGTGACTGCATTTCTTTGCTCTCTCTCGGCTTCTACATTGATCCCTTAACACATCACTTAGTCCACTCCACTATCTGCACCACACATAGTCATTTGTAAGTGCTCCTACGTAATTCGCAAGTCGCAGCACGCCCCAGGCCGTAGAGGACTGGGATGGCCCCAATGATGAAGCATGTCACCAAGGGGCAACCCTGGTGAGTGAGGGGACACCTAGAAAAAAAGCAATTTCTCCTTTTCTATCTACTATACCTTCTGTCAGGTTACGCAGCCCCTAAGCGCCTACCGTACTATGAAACTACATTTCCCATGAGTAGGCGGGAGACTTGCAGACTATTTAGTGAGACTA
This sequence comes from Lissotriton vulgaris, assembly GCF_964263255.1. NCBI lineage: Eukaryota > Metazoa > Chordata > Amphibia > Caudata > Salamandridae > Lissotriton > Lissotriton vulgaris. Next base: position 11,362 of record NW_028248724.1, read on the forward strand.
TATGAGAGTACCCTTGTATGTTAGGACATCACTTCACTGATGCCTGTCTTGTCTTCTCTTACAGGTATCCTTTCCCTGCTGACCCTACCTTTACCCATCCCACATTTTTTATTTTAGTTTGTTATTTTTCTCCCTCGCCTAATGCCTCGAACACCCTGTGTTTACACTTCTGGGTGTTGGTGACATTTGGAGGTGGAACCATATTTGCATCGACTGGATCACGGGGAGTAAACGTGACACCTTCCAGACCAACCCCATTGAGTGTTGTTGTGAATGGATTTATAGTGACCAGCAAGGCTCTCGGGTATCTGGCTACAGAGACCTTATGTTGAATATAGTTATCAATAATTCCACACAGGCCCTGTACTGTCGCATTCTTTCTTTCCACAGTTGTCGATGATATATTCTTACTCTGCTTGACAAAGAACCATTGCTAATGTGAAAGAACTTCAACCGAATTAGTAGTTATACTTTACCATTTGTTAGGCTACAATGTGGCACTGCTCTACTGTACTTCTGTCACCTGCTATATTCTCAGTTGTACCGTTGAATTGCTCAGGAGGACAAACCAGATTTCATTTTCTTTTTTTTCATAGGCATGCAACTGCCACTGTGTCACACCACTAGTACCACCGCTATGAGGAAATTTTATCCGACCAAGATTGCCAACGTTATTCGGTGTTTCCCGTGGAGCCAGCCCTGGGCCTAGCCCTACTTTCAAACACAAATTACAGGTAAGATAAGCGTTTGGTGGTTTGGGGGTATAATGGAGTATTAGTACGAGAGACGAGAGACTGAAGGTAGTACTACTAAAGTCCTAGGACTCTTGGATTCACTTCACTTAGTCTGTGAGAGGCACTTAGTGTTGAAAACATTTGGGCATTTACACTTAAAGGAAGAAAATGGAACTAAACTTTCAGGAAAACAGTCAACGTTAAACCCCCACCCACCAGGCAAGCAGTAAAAAACAGGTATGCTCAGATAAAGTTTGAAAAAGTATATTTATATCCCTAACAAAATAATCTCCCGCAAGACCCTCCCTAACCCCAACGATTGTCCTTCAAAAGTCCCCAAAAACCCAACTCCCAATTCCCACCCCCCAAAAGTCTCTAAAAAAGGGGCAAGGGACACTATGGGTGGATGCTGTTAACTTTTTGGGCCAGGGCATCATGCTCCTCGCGGAGCAAGGCGAGCTCCTGCTGAAGGCGGGACACCATCAGGGTAGTGCGGCGCAGGCGTGCCTTCACTGCCTTGCAGGTGCAAGGCCTGTGAGAAGCAGCTGTTGGCCTTGCTGCTCGGCGGTGGCGTTTGCCTTTGGCAGCCCGGCTCAGTCTCGGTGGACCACTGTGCTGGGTGGCAGCCGGTGAGGCCACGGAGGCCGATGCAGACGACGTTGTTGTTGTCGACCGCACACTTTCCTCGTCCTCCAGGGCCACCAGCCGCCGATATTCCGCAACAGTGGCCTCGATTCTCCGTTGCCGGGCCGCTCTAGCCAGCTCCTTCCTCCTTGTTCGTTTGGAAGGAGAACCTATATGAAGAAAGAAAGACATAGTCTGTAACCAATGCTCTTTAAGATTAACTCAATCATTCAGCAGAAATGTGTGCTGCAGTACAACTAGCAACTTGCAAGCGCATTACATAACTATTGAGGCCAGTATCTATCTAACCTCACACTTCTTCATCCTTGCTCTAACATTAGTGGGAGTTTAAGGAACAAATTCTATGAGCACTGTGGACTTCCATTGGAGTCGACTATGAAAGTACACCAGTCTTATTCTTCTTCTTGTCTCTTGTTTTGGAAAATTGGTACGTTATTTTCTGCAAGCCGGCATAATGCCAGCGCGGTAAACTTGCACCCGAGAAAAAGAGACGCACGCCATGAGGAGTGACCTAGACTTGCGTTGCCGTTGCGTTACTGTACCCGTCCAGTACATGCAGGTGGTGAATCTCTTACTTTTCTATTACGGGTGGCACTGAGAATACTCTGTTACAACTCAAGGGCTACTGCTTAATTAATTTAACTTTCACCCTACAGTGGAAATGAGTACTAGAAATGGAAAATTGAAGAAGATAAATAATCTGATTATCTATCACTTCACATGGGATGTTTTTGCTTATATATGGGATGACTTTAGGTGCTTTGCTTTTTATTGAGTGACAGGCAGTGATACATCCACACATGAATGACTGAGTACTACTAAACTTATTAAGAGAGGTAGGGAGTGGCCACCATAATAACCGGATCTATGCAGTGCTTGCAATACAAACTACTGCTACTACTTATGGTAGTATTTGGACAAAATTAAAAGTTCTTTTCCTTGCCTTTCCTACACTGGAACGGACGTGCGGGTGCAGTGTTACATGCTCTTCAAAGTTACACTTAGTTCATCCACTGACCATCTACTCTCTCTAGATCATGGGTACTCACAAACTTTCTCTCAGGGGCTACATTTACAGTGTAGTTTGGGGCCGAGGGCCGCACTGGTGGGGGCGGAGTCAGAGGGGGCGGGGCTAAAGCAAAACGATAACTTGTGACCATGAGGTTGCACACAGGTCCCTGCAGCAGATGCCCTCATCCACTGAGCCACCAGACCCAGCATTTACATACATCTCTCTCCCTCCTGCTGTCCCTCCTGCCCTCCCTCCATCTCTCTCTCCCTCCTGCCCTCCCTCTCCCTCTGTCATCTCACTGTGTGTGTGTCTATCGGTGTCAGCCTTCAGCCCGGGTTGAGACCGCTTCCTCAACGCGCACACACAGACAACAACACCAAAGTACTTAACAGGTCTTTAAAAGACCATTAACATATTATTGAGGCTTTGTTTGTTTTAGCGCCCCTGCTTCTCCACCCTGACAATCACTGCTTGCCCGGCCCCACAGAGCAGAGGCTTTGTTCTATTTCACCTCTTTGTGGCCTTGCATCTCCACTCTGCTCTGTGGGGGCCGGGGGAGCAGTGATTGTCAGAGTGGAGATGCAGGGGCGCTAACAGGTGAAATACAAAAAAGCCTCTGCTCTGTGGGGGCCGGGGGAGCAGTGATTGTCTGCAAGGTCTGCGCACCGCCAAGGAAGGCTTGCCGGGCCACCACCGGCCCGCGGGCCGTACTATGAGTACCCCTGCTCTAGATACACATATGCTATCTAAGAGTCAGATAGTAGCATGATCCAGGTATATGGACACATACAGTTTCTGTGTCACCCACCCAGGCTGTTGTCCTTCCACCCATCATTGCTTCATCATTCACCCAGCCATGCATCTCATATTCTTGCCTTCCCAGCTAGTCTTCAATCTCAATAAGTAAGGAATATATAAGAGCTTACCTCTGGCCGCCACCACCGTCTCAACTCTCACAGCCGCCGCCGCCGCCTCCTCCCCTGATGAATTGCCCTCCGCCTCCGTGTCGAGCACCACCACCACACTGGCCCCGCCACCAGATGTTCCACCTACAAAGTACATTTAAGAATCTTAGAATAAAGCACTCACTAGTCACTAGTATTTGGTCTAGGAATGAAGACATGTGAAAACAATGTAATTTGTGACTGTCTACGTTAAAGTTAAAAAAAATGTCCCTTTTTCCAGGGAAGGTTGTCTTGCTGCACTTTTTGGCACAACTGATGAAGGCTGATTTTTTAACACGCACCATTTTTCTCCACACAGACAGAAGATGAACTTCTAACAACAAGATCAAGTTGAAACCAGGTGAGAGCTCGGCTCGACCACAAGAAATGTCTTCAATTAATCGTCAGCACTAACCACTTTTCCATTATCAGTTAAACGTTTAGTTTTATTATGACTTCATTTTAATAAATGTGTTTACTTTTAATAAAGCTTTTAAATTTAAATACAATCTGTGTTTTTTGGTCCTCCAGACTAGAGTGACTGAGCGAAAGGTTTTGCAATTTTTGCAAGCATGAGTCCAGATAGAACACTTCAAAAGACATTATGGACAATCCCAGAGGACTGCACTAAGTTGATAGAGCTATTGCTGACTAGAATCATGGGAGTTTCGCCAACCGTGCAATCTTAGTTAGCTACACAGACAGACTAATAAGAATAATCTAGTAATACCACAGGGAGTCATAGTAGAGGCAGGATAAGAATTTAGATACAGTCTACAAGAAGAGCAAAGACAATGTTGAAAAAAGTCAAATGAGGAACGCTAGGAAAAATAGGTACTAGTCTAAAATGAAAACTTACTGGGGCCAGCAGAGGAGCCCTCGCCTGCCCGATCCTGGCCCTGTTGATGAACAGCATCCGCCGCCTGCTGCTCCTGTGTCCTCCTCTCGCCCCTGGGGGGAGCTGACGTACAACATGAAAGAAAGAACAGAAAACATGGATGATTGTTGCTTGTCAATGTCAACCAAATCAAACATTTCAAAAGAACAATAACAAAATATTTCCGCGAAATTATATTGATTATGGTTACTTTTCATTTATTTGCGGACCTGTGACTTCGAAAGTCACGTAACTCACTAAACAAAGTACTGAAACGTTCACCTAGGACTGGCAGGCAGCAGTCCGCAGGCAAGACGCAAAGTGACAGACAAACTCCATTGTGATTTCAGTCAGATCAGTGACAACACTAACAGTTGCCTGCTACATTACCAGTCATTTAAATAGTCAAACTATCAATCCACCGCCACTATTTTTCTTATTGTCAGGGTTACAAAGGAAGGGGCAGATTTAAGCCCTTGCGGCTCTTTTGCGCCGTTCTTGCGTGACTTTTGTGACGCAGCAGCTAAACAAAAAAGGGCGCCATGGTGCGGCGTATAATATTATAACAACGTGACGCATTTGGGAGATGCATCCCGTTATAAAGCCCTGCGCCATCAGGGGGCGTTCCGGCGCAAGGGAGGGCATTCCTGCGCTGGAACACATCCTAATAGTGGCTGAGGGAAATCTACAAAATATCAATCAGTCACCTTTAGGACAATGATGCGTCACACAAACCCTGCACCTGCTTGAAGCAGACGTACGGCTTGACCCAGCATTGGGGAGATAGGGTACCCCAGAGCATTGATGGAGCTGCGCCATCGTTGCGACGCAACTCCAGCAGTAAAGCTTCGGTGACGTTTTGGGCCCATGGGGCGCCGCATTGCAAATACGGCGCACCATGTTTGGTGGTGGTAGCGGGCCGCACAATTAATGGCGCATCCCTGCTACTTTGCAGGGATGCGACGGTAATTGCAATTCTGCCCCTTAGGGGCATACTTACTTACGCGTTCTGGCGCATCTCCAGAGATGCGCCAGATCAAATGCGTCACGCAAAACTACCCTTGCGACACGGCAGATGTGCCTCATTTACAATGCGGCGCGCCCTGGCGCAAGGGTAGGCACTTGCGTGACGCATCTCGTCACGTAAGAGCGGCGCATCGCTGGAGTCACGTCGCCAACGCAATGCAACTCCAGTAATGCTCAGGGCCACCCAATACTTTACATGCTGTGTCAGTCCTTTCGCCTGCTTCGAGCAGACATAAGGAATTGAATTGACGTAGCAGCGTCGCAGAAGTGCCTGCGTTAAATCTTGTAGATTTCACGCAGGCAATTTTGCGAGGCGCACAGCCGCTGGACCGCCCACCCTGCGTACTAGGAACGCACCCATTGTGGTGCAGGCCCATGGCTTTATAACGTGACGCATCTCCCTAGATGCGTCATGCTGTAAATGACTTGCAGGGATGCGGCACGTTTACACCGCTGTTGCGTCACGCAAGGCAACGTAAACGTGGCGCAAGGGGCTTGTAAATGTAATCTGCCCCCTAGTGTCTAGCATTACGCAGTTCTGTTAAGTACACTCATACATAATAGTTACTCAGGCCAATGAGACCACGAAATAGAAAACAAATAAGCATAGTAGCAACCCCACTGAGAAGGAGAGCAGTGCACCTGAAATGCACAGAAGATTTTGAAATATAATTTAACTACAATGTAATCGTCATCAGCGGCATTATTGGCTTGCTCCATGTAAAAAACAAATATTTGCAATACAACAACACAGAGCAGGAGAAAACATCATAGTAGTGAGTGATTAAATGCCAATGGCTACTACTACTCACCAAGCCCGGGGATCTCCAAGCCGAGCTGGTCCAGCAGGTCGCGCTCGCGGTCCAGGAGGTCCGTCCAGCGATGGGTGACCTGGCTGTAGGTGCGCTGGACCCCGTAGAGGTGGGATATGGCCCAGCACACCTTCTCCCACCGCTTCCGGCGCTCCCGCATGTTGTAGCCGCCGGCCGCGATCCTGCCGCCTCCCGCGATGGTCCTGGGCAGGCGGCGCTGGACGAAGTAGACCAGCGCGCCCACTTCCTCCGGGCTGAATATCTCCCGGCGCGTCACCTGCTCCCCCCTCGATCTCACGCCTGCTGTCCTGCCACTGGGTCCAGCACTACTCCCCGCCGCCGCTGCGGCCCTCAAGTGCCTGGGCAGCTTCACGGCGCCTGGCTTGACCATGGTCTGGGCAGGTAAGGTAGGAAGAAGTAGAAAATTAAGAAAGAATAGGATAGGGAAGAAGAAAAGAAAAGAGTTTACAAAAGTAGTTTAAAAGTAAAGAAAAATAGCAGAAAAGACAAAAATATACAGCTAGGAAAAGAGAGGGATAGATAAGAAGCAAAATCGTAAAAAAAAAACTGAAAACAAGCAAAGGATGGGAAAGATATCAAGAGGATTAAACACCATGCCCAGACACAGGAAATGAATGAAAAACAAGATGGCCGGCGCCCGTTTCCGAGCGCGAAAGTCAGTTCGCGCGAGATTTTCCTCGCGATCTCGTGCGAACCTCTAGATTTCCCGCGCGATCTCGTGCGAACCTCTACTCGCAATGCGCTTACTGCGCGAGATTATACATAGCGGGCGGAAACGGAAATACGTCACGCAAACAAAATGGCCGCGCCCGTACTCGACCTTGGGGTAAATTCGCGTGTTGCGCTGCAAGCGGCTCGCGAATACTGCAAAAAAACTCGCGAAACAACAAGCCGCAAAAAAATAAAATGCTCATTCGCACGAATTGGCGGCTTCCGCGGTCGGTTTCGCACGACGCCGCGCCCCGCGAATAGCGCGAAAAAAACCGCAAAACGATTTCAGCAAAAGCAAAAGCAATGAGCAGGTGCAAAAGGTCAACCTCATGATTTGTAACGATTCTTTGTATTGCTTCCTGAGGGGGCCCTCCAGAATTCGGTTGCCTGCTTGCAACTATTGTGTGACCCTGCTCTGACCTTAACTGTATGCCACAAAGGTCCTGATTTACAGCTAAAGGAGCAGACAAGCAGGTGCCAGGCTGGAACTTTAAATTCTTTCAGTGACACATTAATTAGCCCCTAATTCATTATTGTCAGTTGGGGCAGGGCAGGTGTTGTAACTAATTTTGCAACAATGAAAGCACTTAGCAAGTGCAAAAGATCACTAATCAGGGCGCACTAAGGAAGCAGGTGCCAGCTAAAAAAATATTCTGTGACACATTAATCAGCCCCAAATTAATTCAGGTCACTTGAGGCAGGGAAGGTGTGCTTTGCTTTGCCGAAAATAATGTACACTGGACAACCAGAGGGTGTGGTGATGAAACAGAGGGTGGCATGGGTGGGCCAGAGGGTGGCATGAGTAGTCAGAGAGTGGCAGTGGTGACAGAGAGTGGCAGTGATGAAGAAGAGTGTCCCAAACAGGCTGGACATGTAGAAACAACAAGTTCGCAAAACTTGCGACCCGACAGGTAAGTTCGCAAATTGCGAAATTGTAAAAACCCTCGCGAACTGGCAGAAACACGGGCGAACACAAAAAAATCCGCAAATTCGCGGGAATTCGCGGATTTTGCGGATTGCGAATCCGCAAATCCGCAAAATTCGCGAACGCGAGATCCGCAAAATTCGCCCATGCTTACCCAGAACCCTAAAATTACCCCCTGGCATCCCAAAACGCATACCCACCCTGAACCTTAAAATTACCTCTGGCACCCCAAAACCCATTCCACCCAGAAACCTAAAATTACACCTGGCACCCCAAAACCCATAAACACCATCAACCCTAACATTACCCCTGGCACCCCAAAACCCATATCCACCCTGGACCCTAAAATTACTTCTGGCACACCAAAACCAATACCCGCGCTGAACACTAAAATTACCCCTGGCACACCAAAACTCATTACCACCCAGAACCCTAACATTACCCCTGGCACCCCAAAATCCATATCCACCCTGGACCCTAAAATTACTTCTGGCACACCAAAACCAATACCCGCGCTGAACACTAAAATTACCCCTGGCACACCAAAACTCATTACCACCCAGAACCCTAAAATTACCCCCTGGCATCTCAAAACCCATACCCACCCTGAACCTTAAAATTACCCCTGGCACCCCAAAACCCATACCACCCAGAACCCTAAAATTACACCTGGCACCCCAAAACCCATAACCACCGTCAACCCTAACATTACCCCTGGCACCCCAAAACCCATATCAACCCTGGACCCTAAAATTACTTCTGGCACACCAAAACCAATACCCGCGCTGAACACTAAAATTACCCCTGGCACACCAAAACTCATTACCACCCAGAACCCTAAAATTACACCTGGCACCCCAAAACCCATAATCACCCTCAACCCTAACATTACTCCTGGCACAAAAAAAACATAACCACCCTGAACCCTAACATTACCCCTGGCACCCCAAAACCCATATCCACCCTGAACCCTAAAATTACCCCTGGCACCCCAAAACCCATATCCACCCTGAACCCTAACATTACCCCTGGCACCCCAAAACCCATACCTACCTTCCACCCCAAAATTAACTCCTCGCACCCCAAAACCCATAACCACCCTGAACCCTAACATTATCCCTGGCTCCCCAAAACCCATATCCACCCTGGACCCTAAAATTACTTCTGGCACCCCAAAACCCATACCCGCGCTGAACACTAAAATTATCCCTGGCAGCTGGCACACCAAAACTCATTACCACCCAGAACCCTAAAATTACACCAGGCACCCCAAAACCCATACCACCCAGAACCCTAAAATTACACCTGGCACCCCAAAACCCATAATGACCCTCAACCCTAACATTACCCCTGGCACCCCAAAACCCATATCCACCCTGAACCCTAAAATTACCCCTGCCATCCCAAAACCCATATCCATCCTGAACCCTAACATTACCCCTGGCACCCCAAAACCCATATCCACCCTGAACCCTAAGATTACCCCTGGCACAAAAAAAAACATATCCACCCTGAACCCTAACATTACTTCTGGCACCCCAAAACCCATACCACCCAGAACCCTAAAATTACACCTGGCACCCCAAAACCCATAACCACCCTGAACCCTAACATTACCCCTGGCACCCCAAAACCCATATCCACCCTGAACCCTAACATTACCCCTGGCACCCCAAAACCCATACCAACCCTCCACCCTAAAATTAACCCCTTGCACGCCAAAACCCATAACCACCCTGAACCCTAACATTAACCCTGGCACCCCAAAACCCATATCCACCCTGGACCCTAAAATGACTTCTGGCACCCCAAAACCCATACCCGCGCTGAACACTAAAATTACCCCTGGCAGCTGGCACACCAAAACTCATTACCACCCAGAACCCTAAAATTACCCCCTGGCATCCCAAAACCCATACCCACCCTGAACCTTAAAATTACCCCTAGCACCCCAAAACCCATACCACCCAGACCCCTAAAATGACACCTGGCATCCCAAAACCCATAACCACCGTCAACCCTAAGATTACCCCTGGCACAAAATAAACATATCCACCCTGAACCCTAACATTACCCCTGGCACCCCAAAACCCAAACTAGTCAGAACCCTAACATTACCCCTGGCACCCCAAAACCCATACTACCCAGAACCCTAAAATTATACCTGGCAGCCCAAAACCCATAACCACCCTGAACCCTAACTTTACCCCTGGCACCCCAAAACCCATATCCACCCAGAACCGTAAAATTTCACCTGGCACCCCAAAACCCATAACCACCCTCAACCCTAACATTACCACTGGCACCCCAAAACCCATATCCACCCTGGACCCTAAAATTACTTCTGGCACCCCAAAACCCATACCCGCGCTGAACACTAAAATTACCCCTGGCACACCAAAACTCATTACCACCCAGAACCCTAAAATTACCCCCTGGCATCCCAAAACCCATACCCACCCTGAACCTTAAAATTACCCCTGGCACCCCAAAACCCATACCACCCAGAACCCTAAAATTACACCTGGCACCCCAAAACCCATAACCACCGTCAACCCTAACATTACCCCTGGCACCCCAAAACCCATATCCACCCTGGACCCTAAAATTACTTCTGGCACACCAAAACCAATACCCGCGCTGAACACTAAAATTACCCCTGGCACACCAAAACTCATTACCACCCAGAACCCTAACATTACCCCTGGCACCCCAAAATCCATATCCACCCTGGACCCTAAAATTACTTCTGGCACACCAAAACCAATACCCGCGCTGAACACTAAAATTACTCCGGGCACACCAAAACTCATTACCACCCAGAACCCTAAAATTACCCCCTGGCATCTCAAACCCCATACCCACCCTGAACCTTAAAATTACCCCTGGCACCCCAAAACCCATACCACCCAGAACCCTAAAATTACACCTGGCACCCCAAAACCCATAACCACCGTCAACCCTAACATTACCCCTGGCACCCCAAAACCCATATCCACCCTGGACCCTAAAATTACTTCTGGGACACCAAAACCAATACCAGCGCTGAACACTAAAATTACCCCTGGCACACCAAAACTCATTACCACCCAGAACCCTAAAATTACACCTGGCACCCCAAAACCCATAATCACCCTCAACCCTAACATTACCCCTGGCGCAAAAAAAACATAACCACCCTGAACCCTAACATTACCCCTGGCACCCCAAAACCCATATCCACCCTGAACCCTAAAATTACCCCTGGCACCCCAAAACCCATATCCACCCTGAACCCTAACATTACCCCTGGCACCCCAAAACCCATACCTACCTTCCACCCCAAAATTAACTCCTCGCACCCCAAAACCCATAACCACCCTGAACCCTAACATTATCCTTGGCTCCCCAAAACCCATATCCACCCTGGACCCTAAAATTACTTCTGGCACCCCAAAACCCATACCCGCGCTGAACACTAAAATTACCCCTGGCAGCTGGCACACCAAAACTCATTACCACCCAGAACCCTAAAATTACACCTGGCACCCCAAAACCCATACCACCCAGAACCCTAAAATTACACCTGGCACCCCAAAACCCATAATCACCCTCAACCCTAACATTACCCCTGGCACCCCAAAACCCATATCCACCCTGAACCCTAAAATTACCCCTGCCACCCCAAAACCCATATCCATCCTGAACCCTAACATTACCCCTGGCACCCCAAAACCCATATCCACCCTGAACCCTAAGATTACCCCTGGCACAAAAAAAACATATCCACCCTGAACCCTAACATTACTTTTGGCACCCCAAAACCCATACCACCCAGAACCCTAAAATTACACCTGGCACCCCAAAACCCATAACCACCCTGAACCCTAACATTACCCCTGGCACCCCAAAACCCATATCCACCCTGAACCCTAACATTACCCCTGGCACCCCAAAACCCATACCTACCCTCCACCCTAAAATTAACCCCTCGCACGCCAAAACCCATAACCACCCTGAACCCTAACATTAACCCTGGCACCCCAAAACCCATATCCACCCTGAACCCTAAAATGACACCTGGCATCCCAAAACCCATAACCACCGTCAAACCTAACATTACCCCTGGCACCCTAAAACCCATATCCACCCTGAACCCTAAAATTACCCCTGCCACCCCAAAACCCTTATCCATCCTGAACCCTAACATTACCCCTGTTACCCAAAATCCCGTATCCACCCTGGACACTAAAATTATCCCTGGTACCCCAAAACCCATACCCACCCTGAACCCTAGGATTACCCCTGGCACAAAAAGAACATATCCACCCTGAACCCTAACATTACCCCTGGCACCCCAAAACATAAACTACCCAGAACCCTATCATTACCCCTGGCACCCCAAAACCCATGCCACCCAGAACCCTAAAATTACACCTGGCACCCCAAAACCCATAACCACCCTGAACCCTAACATTACCCCTGGCACCCCAAAACCCATATCCACCCTGAACCCTAACATTACCCCTGGCACCCCAAAACCACTACCTACCCTCCACCCTAAAATTAACCCCTCGCACGCCAAAACCCATAACCACCCTGAACCCTAACATTAACCCTGGCACCCCAAAACCCATATCCACCCTGGACCCTAAAATGACTTCTGGCACCCCAAAACCCATACCCGCGCTGAACACTAAAATTACCCCTGGCAGCTGGCACACCAAAACTCATTACCACCCAGAACCCTAAAATTACCCCCTGGCATCCCAAAACCCATACCCACCCTGAACCTTAAAATTACCCCTGGCACCCCAAAACCCATACCACCCAGACCCCTAAAATGACACCTGGCATCCCAAAACCCATAACCACCGTCAACCCTAAGATTACCCCTGGCACAAAATAAACATATCCACCCTGAACCCTAACATTACCCCTGGCACCCCAAAACCCAAACTAGTCAGAACCCTAACATTACCCCTGGCACCCCAAAACCCATACTACCCAGAACCCTAAAATTATACCTGGCAGCCCAAAACCCATAACCACCCTGAACCCTAACTTTACCCCTGGCACCCCAAAACCCATATCCACCCTGAACCCTAAAATTACCCCTGGCACCCCAAAACCCATATCCACCCTGAACCCTAACATTACCCCTGGCACCCCAAAACCAATACCTACCCTCCACCCCAAAATTAACTCCTCGCACCCCAAAACCCATAACCACCCTGAACCCTAACATTACCCCTGGCACCCCAAAACCCATATCCACCCTGGACCCTAAAATTACTTCTGGCACCCCAAAACCCATACCCGCGCTGAACACTAAAATTACCCTTGGCAGCTGGCACACCAAAACTCATTACCACCCAAAACTCTAAAATTACCCCCTGGCACCCCAAACCCCATACCACCCAGACCCCTAAAATGACACCTGGCATCCCAAAACCCATAACCACCGTCAAACCTAACATTACCCCTGGCACCCTAAAACCCATATCCACCCTGAACCCTAAAATTACCCCTGCCACCCCAAAACCCTTATCCATCCTGAACCCTAACATTACCCCTGTTACCCAAAACCCCGTATCCACCCTGGACACTAAAATTATCCCTGGCACCCCAAAACCCATACCCACCCTGAACCCTAGGATTACCCCTGGCACAAAAAGAACATATCCACCCTGAACCCTAACATTACCCCTGGCACCCCAAAACCCATACTACCCAGAACCCTAACATTACCCCTGGCACCCCAAAACCCATACCACCCAGAACCCTAAAATTACACCTGGCAAACCAAAACCCATAACCACCCTGAACCCTAACATTATCCCTGGCACCCCAAAACCCATATCCACCCTGAACCCTAACATTACCCCTGGCACCCCAAAACCACTACCTACCCTCCACCCTAAAATTAACCCCTCGCACGCCAAAACCCATAACCACACTGAACCCTAACATTAACCCTGGCACCCCAAAACCCATATCCACCCTGGACCCTAAAATGACTTCTGGCACCCCAAAACCCATACCCGCGCTGAACACTAAAATTTACCCTGGCAGCTGGCACACCAAAACTCATTACCACCCAGAACCCTAAAATTACCCCCTGGCATCCCAAAACCCATACCCACCCTGAACCTTAAAATTACCCCCGACACCCCAAAACCCATACCACCCAGACCCCTAAAATGACACCTGGCATCCCAAAACCCATAACCACCGTCAACCCTAAGATTACCCCTGGCACACAATAAACATATCCACCCTGAACCCTAACATTACCCCTGGCACCCCAAAACCCAAACTAGTCAGAACCCTAACATTACCCCTGGCACCCCAAAACCCATACTACCCAGAACCCTAAAATTATACCTGGCAGCCCAAAACCCATAACCACCCTGAACCCTAACTTTACCCCTGGCACCCCAAAACCCATATCCACCCTGAACCCTAAAATTACCCCTGGCGCACCCCAAAACCCATATCCACCCTGAACCCTAACATTACCCCTGGCACCCCAAAACCCATAACTACCCTCCACCCCAAAATTAACTCCTCGCACCCCAAAACCCATAACCACCCTGAACCCTAACATTACCCCTGGCACCCCAAAACCCATATCCACCCTGGACCCTAAAATTACTTCTGGCACCCCAAAACCCATACCCGCGCTGAACACTAAAATTACCCCTGGCAGCTGGCACACCAAAACTCATTACCACCCAGAACTCTAAAATTACCCCCTGGCATCCCAAAACCCATACCCACCCTGAACCTTATAATTACCCCTGGCACCCCAAAACCTATACCACCCAGACCCCTAAAATGACACCTGGCATCCCAAAACCCATAACCACCGTCAAACCTAACATTACCCCTGGCACCCTAAAACCCATATCCACCCTGAACCCTAAAATTACCCCTGCCACCCCAAAACCCTTATCCATCCTGAACCCTAACATTACCCCTGGCACCCAAAACCCCGTATCCACCCTGGACACTAAAATTATCCCTGGCACCCCAAAACCCATATCCACCCTGAACCCTAACATTACCCCTGGCACCCCAAAACCCATACTACCCAGAACCCTAACATTACCCCTGGCACCTCAAAACCCATACTACCCAGAACCCTAAAATTACACATGGCACCCCATAACCACCCTGAACCCTAAAATTACACATGGCACCCCAAAACCCATAACCACCCTGAACCCTAACATTACCCCTGGCACCCCAAAACCCATACCACCCTGAACCCTAACATTACCCCTGGCACCCCAAAACCCATATCCACCCTGAACCCTAACATTACCCCTGGCACCCCAAAACCCATATCCACCCTGGACCCTAACATTACCCCTGGCACCCCAAAACCCATATCCACCCTGGACCCTAAAATTACTTCTGGCACCCCAAAACCCACTAAAATTACCCCTGGCACACCAAAACTCATTACCACACAGAACCCTAAAATTACCCCCTGGCATCCCAAAACGCATACCCACCCTGAACCTTAAAATTACCTCTGGCACCCCAAAACCCATTCCACCCAGAAACCTAAAATTACACCTGGCACCCCAAAACCCATAAACACCGTCAACCCTAACATTACCCCTGGCACCCCAAAACCCATATCCACCCTGGACCCTAAAATTACTTCTGGCACCCCAAAACCCATACCCGCGCTGAACACTAAAATTACCCCTGGCACACCAAAACTCATTACCACCCAGAACCCTAAAATTACCCCCTGGCATCCCAAAACGCATACCCACCCTGAACCTTAAAATTACCTCTGGCACCCCAAAACCCATTCCACCCAGAAACCTAAAATTACACCTGGCACCCCAAAACCCATAAACACCATCAACCCTAACATTACCCCTGGCACCCCAAAACCCATATCCACCCTGGACCCTAAAATTACTTCTGGCACACCAAAACCAATACCCGCGCTGAACACTAAAATTACCCCTGGCACACCAAAACTCATTACCACCCAGAACCCTAACATTACCCCTGGCACCCCAAAATCCATATCCACCCTGGACCCTAAAATTACTTCTGGCACACCAAAACCAATACCCGCGCTGAACACTAAAATTACCCCTGGCACACCAAAACTCATTACCACCCAGAACCCTAAAATTACCCCCTGGCATCTCAAAACCCATACCCACCATGAACCTTAAAATTACCCCTGGCACCCCAAAACCCATACCACCCAGAACCCTAAAATTACACCTGGCACCCCAAAACCCATAACCACCGTCAACCCTAACATTACCCCTGGCACCCCAAAACCCATATCAACCCTGGACCCTAAAATTACTTCTGGCACACCAAAACCAATACCCGCGCTGAACACTAAAATTACCCCTGGCACACCAAAACTCATTACCACCCAGAACCCTAAAATTACACCTGGCACCCCAAAACCCATAATCACCCTCAACCCTAACATTACTCCTGGCACAAAAAAAACATAACCACCCTGAACCCTAACATTACCCCTGGCACCCCAAAACCCATATCCACCCTGAACCCTAAAATTACCCCTGGCACCCCAAAACCCATATCCACCCTGAACCCTAACATTACCCCTGGCACCCCAAAACCCATACCTACCTTCCACCCCAAAATTAACTCCTCGCACCCCAAAACCCATAACCACCCTGAACCCTAACATTATCCCTGGCTCCCCAAAACCCATATCCACCCTGGACCCTAAAATTACTTCTGGCATCCCAAAACCCATACCCGCGCTGAACACTAAAATTATCCCTGGCAGCTGGCACACCAAAACTCATTACCACCCAGAACCCTAAAATTACACCAGGCACCCCAAAACCCATACCACCCAGAACCCTAAAATTACACCTGGCACCCCAAAACCCATAATGACCCTCAACCCTAACATTACCCCTGGCACCCCAAAACCCATATCCACCCTGAACACTAAAATTACCCCTGCCATCCCAAAACCCATATCCATCCTGAACCCTAACATTACCCCTGGCACCCCAAAACCCATATCCACCCTGAACCCTAAGATTACCCCTGGCACAAAAAAAAACATATCCACCCTGAACCCTAACATTACTTCTGGCACCCCAAAACCCATACCACCCAGAACCCTAAAATTACACCTGGCACCCCAAAACCCATAACCACCCTGAACCCTAACATTACCCCTGGCACCCCAAAACCCATATCCACCCTGAACCCTAACATTACCCCTGGCACCCCAAAACCCATACCAACCCTCCACCCTAAAATTAACCCCTCGCACGCCAAAACCCATAACCACCCTGAACCCTAACATTAACCCTGGCACCCCAAAACCCATATCCACCCTGGACCCTAAAATGACTTCTGGCACCCCAAAACCCATACCCGCGCTGAACACTAAAATTACCCCTGGCAGCTGGCACACCAAAACTCATTACCACCCAGAACCCTAAAATTACCCCCTGGCATCCCAAAACCCATACCCACCCTGAACCTTAAAATTACCCCTAGCACCCCAAAACCCATACCACCCAGACCCCTAAAATGACACCTGGCATCCCAAAACCCATAACCACCGTCAACCCTAAGATTACCCCTGGCACAAAATAAACATATCCACCCTGAACCCTAACATTACCCCTGACACCCCAAAACCCAAACTAGTCAGAACCCTAACATTACCCCTGGCACCCCAAAACCCATACTACCCAGAACCCTAAAATTATACCTGGCAGCCCAAAACCCATAACCACCCTGAACCCTAACTTTACCCCTGGCACCCCAAAACCCATATCCACCCAGAACCATAAAATTTCACCTGGCACCCCAAAACCCATAACCACCCTCAACCCTAACATTACCACTGGCACCCCAAAACCCATATCCACCCTGGACCCTAAAATTACTTCTGGCACCCCAAAACCCATACCCGCGCTGAACACTAAAATTACCCCTGGCACACCAAAACTCATTACCACCCAGAACCCTAAAATTACCCCCTGGCATCCCAAAACCCATACCCACCCTGAACCTTAAAATTACCCCTGGCACCCCAAAACCCATACCACCCAGAACCCTAAAATTACACCTGGCACCCCAAAACCCATAACCACCGTCAACCCTAACATTACCCCTGGCACCCCAAAACCCATATCCACCCTGGACCCTAAAATTACTTCTGGCACACCAAAACCAATACCCGCGCTGAACACTAAAATTACCCCTGGCACACCAAAACTCATTACCACCCAGAACCCTAACATTACCCCTGGCACCCCAAAATCCATATCCACCCTGGACCCTAAAATTACTTCTGGCACACCAAAACCAATACCCGCGCTGAACACTAAAATTACTCCGGGCACACCAAAACTCATTACCACCCAGAACCCTAAAATTACCCCCTGGCATCTCAAACCCCATACCCACCCTGAACCTTAAAATTACCCCTGGCACCCCAAACCCCATACCACCCAGAACCCTAAAATTACACCTGGCACCCCAAAACCCATAACCACCGTCAACCCTAACATTACCCCTGGCACCCCAAAACCCATATCCACCCTGGACCCTAAAATTACTTCTGGCACACCAAAACCAATACCAGCGCTGAACACTAAAATTACCCCTGGCACACCAAAACTCATTACCACCCAGAACCCTAAAATTACACCTGGCACCCCAAAACCCATAATCACCCTCAACCCTAACATTACCCCTGGCACAAAAAAAACATAACCACCCTGAACCCTAACATTACCCCTGGCACCCCAAAACCCATATCCACCCTGAACCCTAAAATTACCCCTGGCACCCCAAAACCCATATCCACCCTGAACCCTAACATTACCCCTGGCACCCCGAAACCCATACCTACCTTCCACCCCAAAATTAACTCCTCGCACCCCAAAACCCATAACCACCCTGAACCCTAACATTATCCTTGGCTCCCCAAAACCCATATCCACCCTGGACCCTAAAATTACTTCTGGCACCCCAAAACCCATACCCGCGCTGAACACTAAAATTACCCCTGGCAGCTGGCACACCAAAACTCATTACCACCCAGAACCCTAAAATTACACCTGGCACCCCAAAACCCATACCACCCAGAACCCTAAAATTACACCTGGCACCCCAAAACCCATAATCACCCTCAACCCTAACATTACCCCTGGCACCCCAAAACCCATATCCACCCTGAACCCTAAAATTACCCCTGCCACCCCAAAACCCATATCCATCCTGAACCCTAACATTACCCCTGGCACCCCAAAACCCATATCCACCCTGAACCCTAAGATTACCCCTGGCACAAAAAAAACATATCCACCCTGAACCCTAACATTACTTTTGGCACCCCAAAACCCATACCACCCAGAACCCTAAAATTACACCTGGCACCCCAAAACCCATAACCACCCTGAACCCTAACATTACCCCTGGCACCCCAAAACCCATATCCACCCTGAACCCTAACATTACCCCTGGCACCCCAAAACCCATACCTACCCTCCACCCTAAAATTAACCCCTCGCACGCCAAAACCCATAACCACCCTGAACCCTAACATTAACCCTGGCACCCCAAAACCCATATCCACCCTGGACCCTAAAATGACTTCTGGCACCCCAAAACCCATACCCGCGCTGAACACTAAAATTACCCCTGGCAGCTGGCACACCAAAACTCATTACCACCCAGAACCCTAAAATTACCCCCTGGCATCCCAAAACCCATACCCACCCTGAACCTTAAAATTACCCCTAGCACCCCAAAACCCATACCACCCAGACCCCTAAAATGACACCTGGCATCCCAAAACCCATAACCACCGTCAACCCTAAGATTACCCCTGGCACAAAATAAACATATCCACCCTGAACCCTAACATTACCCCTGGCACCCCAAAACCCAAACTAGTCAGAACCCTAACATTACCCCTGGCACCCCAAAACCCATACTACCCAGAACCCTAAAATTATACCTGGCAGCCCAAAACCCATAACCACCCTGAACCCTAACTTTACCCCTGGCACCCCAAAACCCATATCCACCCTGAACCCTAAAATTACCCCTGGCACCCCAAAACCCATATCCACCCTGAACCCTAAAATTACCCCTGGCACCCCAAAACCAATACCTACCCTCCACCCCAAAATTAACTCCTCGCACCCCAAAACCCATAACCACCCTGAACCCTAAAATGACACCTGGCATCCCAAAACCCATAACCACCGTCAAACCTAACATTACCCCTGGCACCCTAAAACCCATATCCACCCTGAACCCTAAAATTACCCCTGCCACCCCAAAACCCTTATCCATCCTGAACCCTAACATTACCCCTGTTACCCAAAATCCCGTATCCACCCTGGACACTAAAATTATCCCTGGTACCCCAAAACCCATACCCACCCTGAACCCTAGGATTACCCCTGGCACAAAAAGAACATATCCACCCTGAACCCTAACATTACCCCTGGCACCCCAAAACATAAACTACCCAGAACCCTATCATTACCCCTGGCACCCCAAAACCCATGCCACCCAGAACCCTAAAATTACACCTGGCACCCCAAAACCCATAACCACCCTGAACCCTAACATTACCCCTGGCACCCCAAAACCCATATCCACCCTGAACCCTAACATTACCCCTGGCACCCCAAAACCACTACCTACCCTCCACCCTAAAATTAACCCCTCGCACGCCAAAACCCATAACCACCCTGAACCCTAACATTAACCCTGGCACCCCAAAACCCATATCCACCCTGGACCCTAAAATGACTTCTGGCACCCCAAAACCCATACCCGCGCTGAACACTAAAATTACCCCTGGCAGCTGGCACACCAAAACTCATTACCACCCAGAACCCTAAAATTACCCCCTGGCATCCCAAAACCCATACCCACCCTGAACCTTAAAATTACCCCTGGCACCCCAAAACCCATACCACCCAGACCCCTAAAATGACACCTGGCATCCCAAAACCCATAACCACCGTCAACCCTAAGATTACCCCTGGCACAAAATAAACATATCCACCCTGAACCCTAACATTACCCCTGGCACCCCAAAACCCAAACTAGTCAGAACCCTAACATTACCCCTGGCACCCCAAAACCCATACTACCCAGAACCCTAAAATTATACCTGGCAGCCCAAAACCCATAACCACCCTGAACCCTAACTTTACCCCTGGCACCCCAAAACCCATATCCACCCTGAACCCTAAAATTACCCCTGGCGCACCCCAAAACCCATATCCACCCTGAACCCTAACATTACCCCTGGCACCCCAAAACCCATAACTACCCTCCACCCCAAAATTAACTCCTCGCACCCCAAAACCCATAACCACCCTGAACCCTAACATTACCCCTGGCACCCCAAAACCCATATCCACCCTGGACCCTACAATTACTTCTGGCACCCCAAAACCCATACCCGCGCTGAACACTAAAATTACCCCTGGCAGCTGGCACACCAAAACTCATTACCACCCAGAACTCTAAAATTACCCCCTGGCATCCCAAAACCCATACCCACCCTGAACCTTATAATTACCCCTGGCACCCCAAAACCTATACCACCCAGACCCCTAAAATGACACCTGGCATCCCAAAACCCATAACCACCGTCAAACCTAACATTACCCCTGGCACCCTAAAACCCATATCCACCCTGAACCCTAAAATTACCCCTGCCACCCCAAAACCCTTATCCATCCTGAACCCTAACATTACCCCTGGCACCCAAAACCCCGTATCCACCCTGGACACTAAAATTATCCCTGGCACCCCAAAACCCATATCCACCCTGAACCCTAACATTACCCCTGGCACCCCAAAACCCATACTACCCAGAACCCTAACATTACCCCTGGCACCTCAAAACCCATACTACCCAGAACCCTAAAATTACACATGGCACCCCATAACCACCCTGAACCCTAAAATTACACATGGCACCCCAAAACCCATAACCACCCTGAACCCTAACATTACCCCTGGCACCCCAAAACCCATATCCACCCTGAACCCTAAAATTACCCCTGGCACCCCAAATCCCATATCCACCCTGAACCCTAACATTACCCCTGGCACCCCAAAACCCATACCTACCCTCCACCCTAAAATTAACCCCTCGCACCCCAAAACCCATAACCACCCTGAACCCTAACATTACCCGTGGCACCCCAAAACCCATATCCACCCTGGACCCTAAAATTACTTCTGGCACCCCAAAACCCATACCCGCGCTGAACAGTAAAATTACCACTGGCAAACCAAAACTCATTACCACCCAGAACCCTAAAATTACCCCCTGGCATCCCAAAACCCATACCCACCCTGAACCTTAAAATTACCCCTGGCAACCCAAAACCCATACCACCCAGAACCCTAAAATTACACCTGGCACCCCAAATCCCATAACCACCGTCAACCCTAACATTACCCCTGGCACCCCAAAACCTATAATCACCCTCAACCCTAACATTACCCCTGGCACCCCAAAACCCATATCCACCCTGAACCCTAAAATTACCCCTGCCACCCCAAAACCCATACCCATCCTGAACCCTAACATTACCCCTGGCACCCCAAAACCCATATCCACCCTGAACCCTAAGATTACCCCTGGCACAAAAAAAACATATCCACCCTGAACCCTAACATTTCTTCTGGCAACCGAAAACCCATACCACCCAGAACGCTAAAATTACACCTGGCACCCCAAAATCCATAACCACCCTGAACCCTAACATTACCCCTGGCACCCCAAAACCCATATCCACCCTGAACCCTAACATTACCCCTGGCATCCCAAAACCCATACCTACCCTCCACCCTAAAATTAACCCCTAGCACCCCAAAACCCATAACCACCCTGAACCCTAACATTACCCCTGGCACCCCAAAACCCATATCCACCCTGGACCCTAAAATTACTTCTGGCACCCCAAAACCCATATCCGCTCTGAACACTAAAATTACCCCTGGCACACCAAAACTCATTACCACCCAGAACCCTAAAATTACCCCCTGGCATCCCAAAACCCATACCCACCCTGAACCTTAAAATTACCCCTGGCACCCCAAAACCCATACCACCCAGAAACCTAAAATTACACCTGGCACCCCAAAACCCATAAACACCGTCAACCCTAACATTACCCCTGGCACCCCAAAACCCATATCCACCCTGGACCCTAAAATTACTTCTGGCACCCCAAAACCCATACCCACGCTGAACACTAAAATTACCCCTGGCACCCCAAAACCCATATCCATCCTGAACCCTAACATTACCCCCGACACCCCAAAACCCATATCCACCCTGGACCCTAAAATTATCACTGGCACCCCAAAACCCATACCCACCCGGAACCCTAAGATTACCCCTGGCACAAAATAAACATATCCACCCAGAACCCTAACATTACCCCTGACACCCCAAAACCCATACTACTCAGAACCCTAACATTACCCCTGGCACCACCCATACTACCCAGAACCCTAAAATTATACCTGGCAGCCCAAAACCCATAACCACCCTGAACCCTAACATTACCCCTGGCACCCCAAAACCCATATCCACCCTGAACACTAAAATTACCCCTGGCACCCCAAAACCCATATCCACCCTGAACCCTAACATTACCCCTGGCACCCCAAAACCCATACCTACCCTCCACCCTAAAATTAACTCCTCGCACCCCAAAACCCATAACCACCTTGAACCCTAACATTACCCCTGGCACCCCAAAACCCATATCCACCCTGGACCCTAAAATTACTTCTGGCACCCCAAAACCCATACCCTCGCTGAACACTAAAATTACCCCTGGCAGCTGGCACACCAAAACTCATTACCACCCAGAACCCTAAAATTACCCCCTGGCATCCCAAAACCCATACCCACCCTGAACTTTAAAATTACCCCTGGCACCCCAAAACCCATACCACCCAGACCCCTAAAATGACACCTGGCATCCCAAAACCCATAACCACCGTCAACCCTAACATTACCCCTGGCACCCTAAAACCCATATCCACCCTGAACCCTAAAATTACCCCTGCCACCCCAAAACCCTTATCCATCCTGAACCCTAACATTACCCCTGGCACCCAAAACCCCATATCCACCCTGGACACTAAA
Organism: Lissotriton vulgaris; assembly: GCF_964263255.1. Taxonomy (NCBI): domain Eukaryota; kingdom Metazoa; phylum Chordata; class Amphibia; order Caudata; family Salamandridae; genus Lissotriton; species Lissotriton vulgaris. Next base: position 35,246 of record NW_028248724.1, read on the forward strand.
ATTATCCCTGGCACCCCAAAACCCATACCCACCCTGAACCCTAAGATTACCCCTGGCACAAAAAGAACATATCCACCCTGAACCCTAATATTACCCCTGGCACCCCAAAACCCATACTACCCAGAACCCTAAAATTACACATGGCACCCCAAAACCCATAACCACCCTGAACCCTAACATTACCCCTGGCACCCCAAAACCCATATCCACCCTGAACCCTAAAATTACCCCTGGCACCCCAAAACCCATATCCACCCTGAACCCTAACATTACCTCTGGCACCCCAAAACCTATACCTACCCTCCACCCTAAAATTAACCCCTCGCACCCCAAAACCCATAACCACCCTGAACCCTAACATTACCCGTGGCACCCCAAAACCCATATCCACCCTGGACCCTAAAATTACTTCTGGCACCCCAAAACCCATACCCGCGCTGAATAGTAAAATTACCCCTGGCACACCAAAACTCATTACCACCCAGAACCCTAAACTTACCCCCTGGCATCCCAAAACCCATACCCACCCTGAACCTTAGAATTACCCCTGGCAACCCAAAACCCATACCACCCAGAACCCTAAAATTACACCTGGCACCCCAAGTCCCATAAGCACCGTCAACCCTAACATTACCCCTGGCACCCCAAAACCCATATGCACCCTGGACCCTAAAATTACTTCTGGCACCCCAAAACCCATACCCGCGCTGAACACTAAAATTACCCCTGGCACACCAAAACTCATTACCACCCAGCACACTAAAATTACCCCCTGGCACCCCAAAACCCATATCCACCCTGGACCCTAAAATTATCCCTGGCACCCCAAAACCCATACCCACCCTGAACCCTAAAATTACCCCTGGCACCCCAAAACCCATATCCACCCTGAACCCTAAAATTACCCCTGGCACCCCAAAACCCATAACCACCCTGAACCCTAACATTACCCCTGGCACCCCAAAATTCATATCCACCCTGGACCCTAAAATTACTTCTGGCACTCCAAAATCCATACCCGCGCTGAACACTAAAATTACCCCTGGCACACCAAAACTCATTACCACCCAGAACCCTAAAATTACCCCATGGCATCCCAAAAACCATACCCACCCTGAACCTTAAAATTACCCCTGGCACCCCAAAACCCATACCACCCAGAACCCTAAAATTACACCTGGCACCCCAAAACCCATCACCACCCTGAACCCTAACATTACCCCTGGCACCCCAAAACCCATATCCACCCTGAACCCTAAAATGACCCCCGCCACCCCAAAACCCATATCCACCCTGAACCCTAACATTACCCCTGGCACACCAAAACCCATATCCACCCTGAACCCTAAAATTATCCCCTCGCACCCCAAAACCCATATCCACCCTGAACCCCAAAATTACGCCTGGCACCCCAAAAACAATATCCACCCTGAACCCTAACATTACCCCTAGCACCCCAAAACCCATACACACCCTGGACCCTAAAATTATCCCCTCGCGCCCCAAAACCCATATCCACCCTGAACCCCAAAATTACCCCTGGCACCCCAAAACCAATATCCACCCTGAACCCTAAGATTACCCCTCGCACCCCAAAACCCATATCCACCCTGAACCCCAAAATTACCCCTGGCACCCCAAAACCAATATCCACCCTAAACCCTAACATTACCCCTAGCACCCCAAAGCCCATACACACCCTGAAAAGTTACTGGAACTTACTTCAAAACTGCTGCCTGCTCTTCTGATACTATTCGGTAGAGTTGGGCTGATCAGCAGCACTGTCCTCCTGGCATCCAGCCCCTCCCGAAGGTCTCACTGTGTAGATCAATGTGGGTCAAATGTCCCCTGGTTTCTCCTTGCCTTGGCCTCCTCTGCTTCTTTGTGGGTGCCCTTGGAGGCAAAAAGAGACAGATCCATGGCCCTGTTCACCATTTATCTGGTGAGCAGTGCCGTGGATGTGTATTCCATACAAGTGCACAAACAGCAGGGGGAAAGGGATGACAGTGCAGGTGACCTTTTCCTTTCTAAAGTAATTCCTGCTGGCATCATAGCCCAGGGTTTGCTGTCTGTGCACCTGTCTGGAATACACATCTATACAAGTGCACAGACAGCAAACCCTGGGCTATGATGCCAGCAGAAATTCCTATAGAAAAGAAAAGCTTCACCTGTTTTGGCCATCCCTTTCCCCCTGCTGTGCACATCATCCCACTCCCACCCCATGAGGAGGCAGCTAGAAGTGGTATTTATTATTCTGAGGGGTGTGAATGTTATCAGAATGTGTGTGCCCAGCTGAGACAGCTTCCCTGGGCACACAGACATGCAGCACCCGGAGTACTTCACACAGGTCTTTAAAAGACCATTTACTTAGTAATGAGGCTTTGTTTTGTTTTCACCCCTACTTGGAGCCTCTGCATCTCCACTCTAAATATGTCTTTGGCAGGATGAATTAGCCCCATCGCCCCCTTCCCCCGCAACCCACACACACACACATTTTTAGAAGCCCCGGGCGAGTCTGTCAAAGTCTCCCAACTCCAGGAGCTGAGCTGACAGAGTTCTTTTCCCAGCCCTGGCATCTTCCTTCATGTGGAGGTGACAAGTGGGCTGCAGGGCGCCTGCACTTGTCACCTCTGTGTAATATCCTCGACACGATGATCAGCCCCCACTCCCCCCCCCCCCCAAACAATCAGCACCTGGAGGGGTTGCTGTGATGTCCCGCTGGAGGACGAGCCCCGGGCGTAAGGCCTCCCTGCGGGGCTATTTTAACATAATTACACTCTTTATAAAAACAAATCTGCAGCCTACACATGGGCGTGCGCAGGGGGGGCAAGGAGGGGTGCTCCAGGGGGGGGCAAGCGCCCCTCCTTGCCCCCCCCTGCGGACGCCCATGAGCACCAGAGCCCCTACTGCTGCCTTTTAAGCCCAAATAAAAAATGGATTTTATACCTACAAAAGAGGTATGCCTTTACCCCCTATGATCTCCATGCATAGACTTAGCTTAGACATTCATTTTCCATAGCGTAGCTCCATGATTCCAGCTTTCCCTCCGTTCACCCTCTCCCTTTGGTCCGGGAGCTCGTGTGACCTGTGTCAGCCTGCCACCATGTTTCCCTGGTAAAAGTTTCTTGGTACCGGAACATCATCCTGAAGTTCCCCACAGGGTCCCAAAATGTCTCAAACTCACTCCAAGGACCTGGAATCTCTAAGATGGTCCTTGAAAGTTGAGGACTTCAGTTCCCACAATCCACTTAGACAAAACCCTTACAAATCCACTGGCAGTTCTCCAGGTTGAGGATCCTTGGTGGTGATGTTCCAGGTGAGTTCTGCTAACCTGTAGCTTGCAGGGAGTCCACTCTTTAGTCCTTTTACAGCAAAGTAATCCACAGGCTGTAGTTTCCGATGGTGCAGAAGGTGCAGGAGGTGCAATCTTCAGAGTGCAGACCTTAGGAAATGCACATCAAACTTCTCAGCATGTCCGATCTTGCTTTCTTAGGTTTCAAGCAGCAGAACTGAGAAGCTCTTGCCCCTCTCAGATACTTATTCCAAGCTCTCTGGGTCAAGCAGGAGGTAACTCCTGTCCAATGGGGTGTAGGGTACCGCACCAAGGTCTGACCACTTCCTGCTGAGTGTGGCACTATTTTGTCCCAGAGTGCTCCAATTCTTTCAAATTCATAATGGCTGATTTTTCAGCAGGGAGAGATGAGCTGACTATACACACCCCTAGGATGGCTAGTCTCCATAGTCTCTTCCCCTTGCATCTGTTCTTTCCTTCCTTAATCCTTGAATCTGACTGGGGTTCAAAAGAGTAGAGTTGTAAATGACACTGGGATCTTCCCCTTCCCTTGAAGTCTATTGTTTAAGACTCCTCCCCCTGCTCTAGCTTTCCAGTGTAACAGAACACTGCCCTCCCAGCAGAGCACTTCTTCAAAGAACCTTGGCTAATCACTTAACTCTGAACAATCAGGACAGACCACTGGAAGGCTGAATCTGGACAAACAAGAAAGACTTATAACTTCTTGTATGTACATTTTAGAAGAAATTCAACTATATCATATTGTTGAGTTTATTAATACGTACCGGTCTGGGAAGTCTTTGAATGGTACTTTTAGCCTTCTCCTATCAAGAGTTATTAGTTAATAACATCTTGCCAGATTAACCTATGTGGCAGGGGATTTGCAATGGGAAAAATGACTGGGCTATTTCTCCAGCACCAGTTTAACTTGGGTGTTTTAACTTCTTCTTGCCATCCCTGAGTCTCGGTCATGGAGGGTAAGGGAGTTGTTGATCGACTGTAATTAAGTGGTTTCCTGTAGCATGTCTGTAAAATCATTTGGCAGATATCGGGAGCATGTTTTGCGATTGCTCCACTCTGCCACTCCAACCAGGGGCGTAGGTAGGGGGGTGCAGTGGGTCTTGGGCGGCCCCAAGTGTCATTACTTAGGGGGGGTGACAAAATTGCAAAAATATGTGTTTTAAGCACAATTTTACCATGTTGTCACCCCCTCAGTGATGACACTTGTCACCCCCGTCCTGACAAAACGGCACCAATATGTGTTTGAAATGCATATTTTTGCCATTATGTCAAGCCAGGGGTGACAAGACATTTTCCTGACCAGTCAATTCACTAAGGGTAATAAGGGGCACTGGCTTTTATATGTGGTAAACAATAAGAAGCCTTTCACCCACCACTAAAATAGGGCTGAGGCTATTCGTGATAAAAACCCCTATGTACTGATCTGTAACATGACTCATGTTTTGTTTACTTTAATGTTCGGTCAAGGGTTATTAACTCAACTCTAGAGTAGGCCTGGGCAGAGTATGCGGAAAACTCCGTGAAGTGCCGCAAAAACTCCACTCTGCTCCGCAGAGTTCTTCCAGCGGCGGAATCTATTAAGTCACGCTACATGAGAGCAAAAACTCCACGTCACTTCACAGAGTTTTGCGGAACTATGCAAATTTCGCCGGTTGAGCAGAATTCTTCGCCCACCCTTACTCTACAGCACATTTAAAACTCTGTCTATTTATATTTGGTCTTTAAAGTATCTTCAAACAAAAAAAGGCTTAAAATACCGACTTTAGGTGAATTTGTTTATTTGGGTACTGACTGGGACATCAAATACCGGTGGTGCTGTTCGAAAACCGGTCATGTGGCAACCATATTCACAGGCAAAGTGCCTGTGCAAGTCAGGTCATTACACGTTCGTGTATACTGAGAGTACATAAATTCCAATCCTGCAAGCTGAGTCACAAGTCGGTGCCCCTGATGGCCATGCTGTGATGGAACAGCTGTTGGTGGTAGAATGTAACGTATTTAGCAGCTTACTCTTGGCAATTAAGAAATTCTTTTAACTATTGCGCATTTTCGTGATCACTCATGGAAACCAATGCGCAGTGCTACTGTCAATGTTCCTTGCCACAAGCATATCTCTATAAGGGGGCGGAGGCCAGTTGTCTTAAGTTCAATGTGCACTTAATTTTTAATGTCTTTATAATCCAGTGTCCTTACATCTTCTTTCCAATGTGACATAGTACCCTCAAAATCAGGCGTAGTTCATTCTAACAATTACCATTTTGGCACTTTCTTGCAACGGGTGTCAGAGACGCATTTGCATGCTCCAGTTACTTCCCGAACGTATTTAAACCAAAAATGAAATTCAACCCACATATTTCCACTTAAAACCACATGCACCCTACGACACTACAAACAAAAACATATAGGTAAAAAAATTATATTTTACAATAACAATAGCTCTAACTCTTGCAAATGCGAGACTTATTGCATTGTAAATGCTTGTTGAATATTCTTGGAAATGTTTTAAATCTTTATTGTTTCTGTATTGTGTAGATTAAAATATTTTACACAAAATCTGGCAATTTAACTTTACTTAAAAATAAGAAAGGTTATGGGGTTCATGAAAAGAGGGCTTTCTTTTGTTCCTTTGCCCCTCTGCCGGCTGGCGAGGGGCGGAGACAGGGGGTTAGCGCTCTAGTGAGCCAACTCTATTTAATCTGCTTCCTGTCCACCGTGCGGCTGACGTGCGGAGGTTTGCCTAGTCTCACTTGAAATCTTCCTTATAGGGGGCATTTGTTTTTAAAATAGACACTACCTGAGGGCATTTTAATACTGTTTTATTTCGTTCTGTGTTCTTTGCTCCTTATTGACCTCACCTGTTTTGTGCTTTTTGCTCCCGCCTTGCACCCCGGTCCACCGCGGTCAATACCGTTTGAGTGGAGGGTGTAGGCGGTTTCTTTGCTCCTATGCCGGCTGGCGAGGGGCGGAGACAGGGGGGTCAGCGCTCTAGTGAGCCAACCCCATTTAAACAGCATGTCCTGTCCTCCGCACAGCAAGCAAGCCCGTCTGCGCCCCTCCACGCCATGTGTGCACCAGGTGCCAGGGATGCTGTTAGTTTTCCGCAGCGATCCACGCTCAGGCTAAAGTAAAGGAGGAACTCCTGAAATTGCGTTTGGTTAGTCCACAACCTTGCAAGCATGTTTTTTATCCTAAAACCCTCTCTGGAAAGGAGCCCTCTTTATGTATGCAGTGCGATCGTGGCATCATATGGGGTGGGGTAAAACGTCCTCCAAAAACATAGTCACCGCTGTGGACACTGGGAAGGCGCTTCAGGGCTTTCTTATCAATGCCAGGTCCCTGATCAAAAAAAATGTTGCCTTTAAGGATTTTGTGGTACAACATAAACCTGATTGGGTTTTTATAACTGAAACTTTGGCCAATGATTATTCTGGTCCTGACCTTGTAGAGGCTATCCCTCTGGGATAGCCTCTACAGATAGCCTCACCATTTTGGACAGAGTAGGTCGACGGGGGGGCCTAGGCATTCTGTTCAGGGACACTTTTACCTGTCGCTCTGATCTGCTCACCTCTCCGTCTGACAATTTCCAGACATTATACTTTTCTATAAATTCGACCCACACAGAAAGTTTCTCCGGTGTCCTATGTTATAGATAGCCGGGTCCTAGAGCACCCTTTAGCCAGGACTGGTGCAACCCGTTGGAGCCCTTCCTAGAAAGAGCCAATCTTACTTGGGGATTTTAACTTTCATTTAGAGAACAAGGCTAGCCTTGATACACATACCCTTCTGGAATGCATGAATGGCTGTGGCTTCTCTCAACTTGTTAAATCTACCTCTCATGTAGCGGGCCATACCCTAAACAGGATCTTTTCTAATGATCATCGGATATGGGTGGGAAAGCCTCTCCTGCTAGCCTAGTCAGACCACTTTGCGATCCCTTTTAAACTAAGGGTAGTAACAGCTGGGAACCTCCATCCTGAAAATGTTAAAGCGGCTGATAAACAAAACTTTAACCGGATTAGCAATGAGGACGTTGCTAACCTTTTTATAGATTTCCAGTTTCCGGAATATCTAAGCGCAAATTCAGCCGCAGATAAGCTTGCACAAAAGCTATTAGCAGTCATGGACACCCTTGCTCCTAACAAATGTCACCACTCGGCTAGGAAAAGGCATTCTGCACCCTGGTTCTCGGATAGACTGCGGAAGATGAGACAGGAGTGCAGAAGAAAGGAGAGACAGAGAAGAGAAGGTAGAGAAGTGCATAAACAATGCCGGAAAGCATATAAGTTAGCCATCATGGAGGAAAAGGGAAGGTAATATCAAAAAATTGTAGGGTCGCTCAAATCATCTAAGGAGCTTTTTAACATCATGAATTCTCTTGTCTCGCCCACTTTTAATGACTCAGTGGTGCCATCACAGGAGCTCTGTGATAGACTCTCTACCTTCTTTTGCTCTAAGATATCCGACATATATCTCCAGTTGGACACTTTAAATCGGAACAAGACATTGGGCACCCTACCCGAAATCCATCCGATGGATAGTCTTAATAAGGTGGTGCCTCCCAGCTTATCTGCCTTCCCTAAGCTATCTCCTGAAACCGTAGAGCACCTCTTAGAAGTCAGGATCACCTATGGATCACTGCCCTTTGAAGGTTCTTAAAATCGCTAAATTCAAGATTATCCCGCACCTTACCACGGTCCTTAATTTAGCGATCTCAGAAGGTCAATATCCCCTGGTGTGGAAGGCAGCAGTTGTTAGGCCACTGTTAAAAAAGCCCTCATTGGATTTGACGGAACTAAAAAAAAATCGTACTATTTCTCTCCTGCACGTTCTAGCTAAGATTTTGGGACCCCACCTGAACGCCCATCTAAGTGCCTATTTGAGGGACCATCAAATTCTGGATGGCTCCTAACATGGGTTTAGAAGCTGCCACAGAATGGAAACTGCCCTCATTGCGGTATTTGATTACATCAGGTCACAGGTGGACGTAGGACATACCAACTTACTAGTTTTACTTGATCTTACCACAGCGTTTTATACCCTGTCCCCCTTAAGACTTGTGGACCATCTCAGGGAGATAGGTATTGGGGGCTCGGCCTTGGATCTTCTCGCCACCTTTCTTAGGGATCAATCTCAAACTGTATGCTACTCGGATTCTGCCCCCCTTGTTTGCAGAGTGCCTCAGGGCTCTTCCTTGAGCCCTACGCTATTTAACATCTATGTGGTCCCGCTTGCAAGGGTAGTGAAATCGTTTCGGTTGGAGGTGGTGTCTAATGCGGACGACACTCAAATCCGTACACAGTCAAAATATCGAGTTAGAAATATCGATGTACCAAAATATCGTGTCAATAATTTCGAAGGTGCAGAATATCGAAGACAAGAATATCGTTGGACAGAATATCGACCCTAAGGTAAGTAATATCGAAATACTTAATATCGATGTAAGTAATATCGAGGTTAGTAATATCGATAGCATATACATCGATGTTACTAATTTCGATTACACTAATATCGATATTTGTATTATTTCTGTGGTTTTTTATTATGTATGTGTTATATGTTTTACTTAAGTAATTAAAATACGTACTATTATATGTGTATTACATATATATATTAATAAATGTATTTATAAGTTAATTATATGTTTTAGTACCGGAGCGGGTTGTGGGTTTATAGGGGAATAGGGTGGGAAGTAATTTAATTATGTTAAATTGATTAATAATTAGTAGGATTTATTAATAAATTGTAATTAATTGGTAATTATTTTTAAATAATTGGAATATAATTTAAATTAATTGATTAATTGACAAATATGTTCTGTAGCGGTTTATGGGTTTATAGGGAAATAGGGTGGGAAGTAATATAAATATGTTAAATTAATTATTAATTAGTAGTTAATATTAATTAATTATAAATAATTAGTAATTAAATGTAATTAATTGGTTAATCATTTTAATTAATTGATTAATTGATAAATATGTTTTATAGCGGGTTGTGGGTTTATAGGGGAATAGGGTGGGTAGTAATTTAATTATGTTAAATTAAAAAATAATTAGTAGTTATTATTAAATAATTTTAAATAATTGGTAAATAAATTTAATTAATGTTTATTTCATTATGAATAATTGATTAATCGATATATATGTTCTGTAGCGGGTTGTGGGTTTATAGGGGAATAGGGTGGGAAGTTATTTAATTATGTATAATTAATTATTAATTAGTAGGAATTATAAATTAAATTTAAATAATTGGTAATTATTTTTAATTAATTGGTAATTAATTTTAATTGATTGGTAAATAATTTTAATTAATTCATAAATAGATAAATGTGTTCTGTTGTGGGTAGTGGGTTTATAGGGGAATATGGTGGAAGTAATGTAAATGTAATTAAGTAATAATGTTTTTTAAATGATTGTTTTGTAAATAATATAATTGTTAAATAATTATTAATTGGTAATTAAATATTATAAAATGGTATTTTGTAATATATATTTTTGCTTAAATATATTTAGGTAATCATGTTTTTAATAATTATGTATAGGTATTGTATATGGTTTAATTTTTTTAAATACTTTATATCATTATTTAAATAAAAAGCTTTTATTTATAAGTATGTTATTTTAACCCCTACGCTATCCAACATTTTCCCTCCTGTTGCATTCTCTGGAGTTGGAATAGTAATTGTTACCCCAACGCTATCCAACACTTTCCCTATTGTTGTACTCTCTGGAGTGGGAATAGTAATTTTTACCTCTACGCTATCCAACGCTTTCCCTACTGTTGCACTCTCTGGAGTGGGAATAGTAATTTTTACCCCTACGCTATCCAACGCTTTCCCTACTGTTGCACTCTCTGGAGTAGGAATAGTAATTTTTACTCCTACGCTATCCAACTCTTTCCCTACTGATGCACTCTCTGGAGTGGGAATAGTAATTTTTACCCCTACGCTATCCAATGCTTTCCCTACTGTTGCACTCTCTGGAGTGGGAATAGTAATTTTTACCCCTACGCTATCCAACGCTTTCCCTACTGTTGCATTCTCTGGAGTTGGAATAGTAATTGTTACCCCAACGCTATCCAACACTTTCCCTACTGTTGCACTCTCTGGAGTTGGAATAGTAATTTTTACCTCTACGCTATCCAACGCTTTCCCTACTGTTGCACTCTCTGGAGTGGGAATAGTAATTTTTACCCCAACGCTATCCAACGCTTTCCCTACTGTTGCACTCTCTGGAGTGGGAATAGTAATTTTTACCCCTATGCTATCCAACAGTTTCCCTACTGTTGCACTCTCTGGAGTGGGAATAGTAATTTTTACCTCTACGCTATCCAATGCTTTCCCTACTGTTGCACTCTCTGGAGTTGGAATAGTAATTGTTACCCCTACGCTATCCAACGCTTTCCCTACTGTTGTACTCTCTGGAGTGGGAATAGTAATTTTTACCCCTACGCTATCCAACGCTTTCCCTACTGTTGCACTCTCTGGAGTGGGAATAGTATTTTTTACTCCTACGCTATCCAACGCTTTCCCTACTGATGCACTCTCTGGAGTGGGAATAGTAATTTTTACCCCTACGCTATCCAATGCTTTCCCTACTGTTGCACTCTCTGGAGTGGGAATAGTAATTTTTAAGCCCTACGCTATCCAACGCTTTCCCTACTGTTGCACTCTCTGGAGTGGGAATAGTAATTTTTACCCCTACGCTATCCAATGCTTTCCCTACTTTTGCACTCTCTGGAGTGGGAATAGTAATTTTTACTCCTACGCTATCCAACGCTTTCCCTACTGTTGCACTCTGTGGAGTGGGAATAGTAATTTATATTCCTACGCTATCCAACGCTTTCCCTACTGTTGCATTATCTGGAGTGGGAATAGTAATTTTTACCTCTACGCTATCCAAAGCTTTCCCTACTGTTGCACTCTCTGGAGTGGGAATAGTAATTTTTACCCCTACGCTATCCAACATTTTATATAATTAATTGTAAAAATATTACAAGTATATTTAATTTTTTATGTTTTGTACATTTTATTTATGTTATTGTTTTATGTTTGTAAATGTATTAGTAAATTAGAATATATTTTAATAATTTATAAGTTAGTAAAATAATTATTACAACATATTGTTCAGAACATATATATTATATATTTACAGTATATATTTAATTAATATATTATTATTATATATGTATTATTTATTAATTTTAAAAATTATTAGATACTTATAACTATGTATATTATATTTATCAGTGTTATTTAATTTATTTTACAATTATATTTTAAAAGAAAAAAAAACGATATTTTGAACATCGATATTTTTAACATCTATTTTATTTTTTCGATATTTTTGTACTTACCATGTTGTAGATAGGATGTCGATATTCTTGCCCTCGATATTTTAGACTCGATATTTCTGTAGGTCGATATTTTGGAGGTCGAAATTTTGTCAGTGATTCACTCAAATCATGGTGTCCATCACTCACAATGTCAGTGACTCAGCTCGAAATTTTTAAAACTGCATGCAAGCTATCTCATTATGGATGGTACAAAACTATCTCAAATTGAACGGCAAGAAGACAGAGGTTCTGATCTTTGGTGATAAAATACACACTTGGTCAGGGGAGTGGTGGCCCGACTCCCTGGGTACATGTCCTACTCCCGTCTCACATGGTAAAAACCTGGGAGTGGTGGTCGACAACTCCCTTTCTCTGAACCTGCAAATCTCCAGGACAGTGGCTACCTGCTTTGGGCGTATTAGACTCATTAGGAAAATCTCACGGTTCCTCTCTTTTGCAGCTCAAAAACAAGCTGTAGTTGCATTAATACTGTCAAGAATGGATTATTGCAATATCCTGTATTTGGGCATTAACAAAGGACAGTTGCAGCGCCTGCAGCTGGTGCAAAATGCCTCTGCAAGGCCGGTGATGGACCTGCCTAAACATCACTCTGTCTCATCTCCCCTTCTTTTGCTACATTGGCTCTCTATGGAGCACAGAATCATGTTCAAAGCTCTTTGCCTCACTCATAATGCCTATTATGGCCTGGGCTCGGTGGGTATCAGGACCTTATTTCAGCATTATGTCCCCACGAGGGTTCTCAGGTCAGTAACAAAGAATTCCCTCGCTGTCCCTAGGTTTAAAAAGTTGAGGTGGGGTGGGAGAGCTTTTACAACCTCTGTGGCCAACCTATGGAACTCTCTTCCTGATGAACTCTCGGGTCAAAGATCACATACTCTCTTCTGAAAGTCTTTAAAGACCTGGCTCTTCCCTTGAGAGGCTGGTTTGAGTGTTTCCTATTCTACCTGCATAGTGTCCTGTATTCTAGCACTTTGATGCCCTTGAGCTAAGTTAGCACTCTATAAGTTGCATTTCATTTATCCATTCATAATTTTTAGACTTTCCATCATGATTTGCTTAAAATTCAGCAACTATCTGTGCTATTTGTTTAACCTCACAAATTCACAAAGGCTCAATTATAAAGAACGAGTCAGTAGTTCGAAATTCAGAGGCCAAATCACATAGGTAGTATTGAAAGTGTTAAAGTAAGACATGGCCTCTTCCCCAGCATTAAGTGACTGACATGTTAAATAGTTGAAGAGCTGAGCAGCGGTATGTAACCATCTTAAGCCTGATTACAGTTGGCTGGAAAATCAATCAATCAAACAGGATTTGTAGAGCGCTGCTTTTTTTCCCTGAGGTTATCCATGCACAGTTTGCCTGAATGGGTTATTTAATGTTAACCCCACACCACTAATGTTATGTTATGTTAAAATGCGTTTGTATAGCGCTCGGCTACTCTAAGAGAGTGTCCCGGCGCTTTCCACAGGCAGCTAAAGTGTAGAACAACATAACAAGAAAAACAGATCTGAAGATCTGAATATATCAAGTGTGATGAATAGCATCTAATTGGAAATACTCCCATAGAAATAGGGCATAACAGAAGGTTGTTGGTGCTTACGGCATCACAGGTTTTCCCTATAAAAATATGGGCGGGAATGTGGGGCTTATTGCAAAAATTGTAATTGTTAATGTTGATGTTAATATGATTTCTAAAGTGCGTGAATACCCTGGGGTGTCTTGTCACTGAATCAGAACGTAAACCCTGAGAAGGTAGGAAGGAGGTGGAATTAATTTAAAAATAACCAAGTTTTCAATTCTTTTCTGAAGGAGATGAGAGAGTAAGCCTCTCATGTGTGCGGGGAGTGTACTCCATAGCTTGGCAACAGCCAATACTACAGCCTTCCCAACTCGCGGTTCGGATCCTTGGTACCAGCATTAATCTGGCATTGGTAGACCTTAACTGTCTGCCTGGGTGGTACCAGGAGAAGAGGTTTTCCAAAGGTACAGGTCCTATATTATTCAATGCTTTGTAGGCTAGGCCTTAAATGTGATACGTTGCGCCACAGGCAACCAATGAAGCTTCTGGATCTCCTCTTTAATTGATTGATACTTAGGTATGTTTTTTGACAGCACCAAAGTTGTTACAACCGTTCTCCTGAGATCTGTGGGAATGTAAGGCATTACCGGCCACATGCATCAATGTTCCCGTTTGCGAATTCTTAATTGCGAAAATTAAGGAATCGCAATTAAGAATTCGCAAACGGCTATGCATTAAGAAATCTCTTTTTTTTTTGCGATTTCTTAATTTTCCTTAATTGCGATTCACAATTTGCGAATCACAATTAAGGAATCCCTTTCCATTTTCGTTTTGCGATTCGCAATTAAGGAATCGCAAAATTAGAATGCAATATCATGGGTGCAGGGAGGGTCCAAAGGACCCCCCCTGCACCCCTGAAATGTACCTTTAAGTACTTTTTTCACACACACATGCCCTTGGGCATGTGTGTGTGTAAAATGAAACTTTCAAAAATGCACTTCTGCATTTTTGAAAGTTTTTGCAAATTACCTTCATGGTAATTTACCACTTCCTATTTGCGATTTCGCAATTTAAAAAAAATCATGCATTGAATTTAAGAAATTGCAAAATTGGGATTTCTTAAATGCAATCGCAATTTAAGAAATCGCAAATAAATTGCGATTTCTTAAATTGCGAAAAAAGCAAAAACCTTAATGCATCCCAAAAAAGGGATTTGCATTCGCAAACAGCCGAATTTTGTGATTCGCACCGTTTGCGAATGCAAAAACACTTGATGCATGTGCCCCTACCTTCTTAAGTTTCCTTATCA
>NW_028248725.1:0-45176 GCF_964263255.1 Lissotriton vulgaris
CGCATGCATACTATGTATACATTATGTGACCTTTAGTACCCCCCAATCTACCCAGTCTCTTATCCTACACCTGTTTGACTGGGTCCCTTGTGCCTTGCTTCACCAGTTACAGTACGTGCCATATAAGTCTGGTATGGTCTCCATATGTCTCTGGGCTGGCATTTTTTTAGAATTAGGGCATTGTAATTGTCTGATTGCGTGGAGCAATAAGCCAAATCTGATTGCCAGCCTGGTATCTTTGGCAGCGGCCCCCGCATCCATCCCATTGCAATTCTGCGTTTCGCTAATAATAAGCTAATAGCCGCCAGTTTGTGTCTTGATTTATGTACGTCTTTGTCATAGCCTAGTAGTGCGACCAGAGGGGGCTCTGGAATTGGAAGTTCCAACATCTGCGTTAGAATTGAGAGTACCTCCCTCCAGAATGCTCAGGCGCCTGGGCATTCCCAAGCCAAGTGAATGAAACCTGCCTTAAGAGCCCTGCATCTCGGACATTTGTCATCTTCAATCAGACTGTACTTGTGTAATTGAGATGGGGTATAGTATGCCCTGTGGAGATATTTGTAATGTATCAACCTGTGTCGTCCATTTTGTGAGATGGACTTGGTGGTTGTGTAACAGCGGGCCCACTGTGCCGCTGTGATTTCTATGCCCAGCTCCTCTTACAACTCAGGCTGAGTTTAATACAGAGTCAGGTTGGTACTCTTCTTGCTGAGCGCATATCGCATCGTAATGCCACGTTGCGGGGAGTTGGCCTGAAGTAGAAATGTTAATGCCTTCACCTCCTGTGGTTCTGCCGTGTCGTCCCCCAGACTGACATGAAGTGCCTGCTAATCCTGTGGAATTGGTAAGCATCTAGAGTTGAAATCGGAGGCATTTGTGCTAGTATTTGCTCTCATGTTGTTGCTGTGCCTTCATGAAAGAAATCTCCAATCCGTGTAATTTGTAGCTTGTGAAGTTTTTGAATGAGTGCCCCATCTTCGCACAACGGGAACCAGTCACACCATTCAACTGGTGAGTATAGGTGTGTAAGGCGCTGGGCAACGCCATGTTCTTCATTTGGATTCTCGTACATCCTGTCAGATCTATACCACAGGAACTCTTCTGAGTTACGTTAACTAATATTTTCTGCAGTGGAATAGGACTGACCATGTTTCTTTCGATGCATAACAGTGGTAATTCCTGGGGACCATGACTCCAATAATGTGCTTGAACTACCTGTGCAGCTCTGAAGTATCCTTCTAAATCGGGGGCATTTAGACCGCCCTCACTGTAGCTTTTTGTTAACGTGTCCCATTGTATCCGGGGCTGCTTCCCTGCCCATGGAGGGTGCGGAGATTCTGATAAAATAACTTAGACAATATAATTGGGATGTTAGAGAAAAAGAAAAGGAAGCGGGCAGCACTATCATTTTCATTAGGCTACACGAGGTGTGAGAGATAGTGGGAGTCTAATCCACTTGTCGATGGAGTCTTTCAGTTTTTGCACTGCACACCCCTAATTTTTGCACAGTATTACCTCTGGGTCTGTATGAACTTGGATCCCTAGATAGCACAGAGGTTCTGTAGTCTATTCAATGGAGTAGTCAGTCTGTGTAGGGGTAGTCGCACTGGAGAGCGGAACCATCACAGACTTATACCAATTGATGTTCAGACCTGAATGTTGGCCAAATAGTGTAACCTCTTGCAGTATTGGATTAAAATTTTGTTCAGGATTGTGAATGTAAAGCAGTGTGTCGTCCGCATATGCCGTGATTACCAGATTGTGGTGTTGGGACCGAATGCCTGTTTGAGCATGGTATTCACGCATGACACAGACGAGAGGTTCCGCCACAAGGGCATACAGTAGGGGGGAAAGTGGGCATCCCTGCCTAGTGCCTCTTGAAATTGTTATCTGTGATGAAAATAGTCCACTAACCCGTACTCGTGCTATGGGATCAGTGTACAGTACTTGAACTAGTTTCAAGAATACCACGCCCACCCTTACTCTCTTTAAAACATCGAATAGAAACTGCCATTCCACAGAGTCAAAAGCCTTTTTGATATCTATGAAAAGGGCGGCAGCTCGAACACTTGGATCAAAACGTGCTATTGTACCAAAAATGGTTCTTAACACCTTGGCTGCTAAGGCAATTCCCGCTGGGTGCTGAAATATACTGATCCCCATGCTGCATGACGAGCTCAGCGGATCTATGACAGAATATCGACTACAAAAATATCGACCTACAAGAATATCGAGTCAACAATATCGAGGGCAAAAATATCGACATCCTATCTACAACATGGTAAGTACAAAAATATCGAAAAAATAATATCGTTGTAAAAAATATCGATGTTAAAAATATCGATTTTTTTTTAAATATATATAAATGTAAAAGTAAGTATATAACACTAATAAATAAAATAAACATATTTAAAAGTATCTAATAATGTTTAAAATTAATAAATAAAAATATATACAGTAAAGATATAATATATATGTACTAAACAATAAGTATTAATAATTAATTTACTAAAAATACCCCTTTACCCAAAAACTGAAAACTGACCCTGAACCCTAAAAAAACACCCCTTTACCCAAAAACTGAAAACTGACCCTGAACCCTAAAAATACCCCTTTACCCATGAACTGAAAACTGACCCTGAACCCTAAAAATACCCCTTTACCCATGAACTGAAAACTGACCCTGAACCCTAAAAATACCCCTTTACCCATGAACTGAAAACTGACCCTGAACCCTAAAAATACCCCTTTACCCATGAACTGAAAACTGACCCTGAACCCTAAAAAAACACCCCTTTACCCAAAAACTGAAAACTGACCCTGAACCCTAAAAAAACAGCCCTTTACCCAAAAACTGAAAACTGACCCTGAACCCTAAAAATACCCCTTTACCCATGAACTGAAAACTGACCCTGAACCCTAAAAATACCCCTTTCCCCATGAACTGAAAACTGACCCTGAACCCTAAAAATACCCCTTTCCCCATGAACTGAAAACTGACCCTGAACCCTAAAAATACCCATTTACCCAAAAACTGAAAACTGACCCTGAACCCTAAAAACACCCCTTTACCCAAAAACTGAAAACTGCCCCTAAACACTCAAAATACCCCTTTACCCAAAAACCCAAAAATGACCCTGAACCCTAAAAATACTCCTTAACCCAAAGTTAAATAATATTTTTTAATTAGCAATTAATAATTAATTAACAATAACAATAAACTAAATATATTAGCACATAAGCTGTAATTAATATAATTTAATAATTATTATCATTTTTCCCCAATTAATTAATTAACAGTAACTAAAAATTATATATAAATAAATAACTCTAATAATGTAATTAACTAACTAATATTATTTAATTACCAATTAATTACTAATTTAAAATATGTACCAAATTATATTAATTAATTAACTAATTAATATTAATTATTTGCCAATTAATTAGTTATAAATATTTAAAAACATATATTAATTAATTAATTAATATTAAATTACTCCCCACCCTATTCCCCTATAAACCCACATCCCGCTACAGAAAATATATATCAATTAATCAATTAATTATTTCCCAATTAATCAATATTCATTAGCAAATAATTATAATTAATTAATTAATCCTACTAATTATTAATCAACTTACCATAATTAAATTACTTCCCACCCTATTCCCCTATAAACCCACAACCCGCTCCGGTACTAAAACATCAAATTTACTTATAAATTTCTATATTATTATAGAAAATGTATACACATATAATAGTAATTATTTTAAATACTTAAATTAAACATATAACACATACATAATAAAAAACTATAAAATAATACAAATATCGATATTAGTGTCATCGAAATTATTAACATCGATATATATGCTATCGATATTACTAACTTCGATATTACTTACATCGATATTAAGTATTTCGATATTACTTACCTTGGGTCGATATTCTGTCCTACGATATTCTTGCCTTCGATATTATGCTCCTTCGATATTACAGACTCGATATTATGGTAAGTCGATATTTACAACTCGATATTTTGACTGTCTACCGAGCTCAGCTTGTCATAAGCATACGACCAGTGTACTGCTTGACGAGACGAGCGCGTCATCAGCATCGAAGGGGTTAAATTACACGAGAGAGAATACCCTGGGACAAATCCAGTCTGCTGCTGATCGACTAATTTAGGTAGCAGGGGTGTCAACCTGTTGGATAAGATGTTGGTGTAAGGTTTAGCATTGATATTTAGTAGGGATAGAGGTCTATAAGAGGAGCAGTGCTCGGGATGTTTCCCTGGCTTTAGTAGCATAATCAGGATGGCCTCTCGCATCGAAGGTGGCATAAGACCCTCCTTTGCCATTTCCTCAAATAGATTAATCAGGTACGACGTTAGGTGATCCTGATAGGCCTTATAAAATGCCACCGTCAAGCCATCAGACCCCGGTGCCCTTTCATTGGGCATGCCTTTTAGTGCAGCAGTGATTTCCGTTGGGCAGAGGGGAGCCAGAAGCCTTTCTCTACCTGAGTTGTCTAGCCACTTCATTGCGATATGGGCAAAATAATCTTCGTCTGTTTCCGCTATGTTGGGTTCACGCGTGGTGTACAGTTTTTTGTAATAATCACTAAAGGCCTCTACTATCTTAGGTGTGCTCCCTATTAGAAATCAGTTTTCGTCGTATATTTGCAAGATATCATTTTCACTTCTAGCGGGGCGTGTTGACCTGGCCGGGACCAAGCTGTAAAAACCCTCACCGTGGCATATTTCCCCATATGTTTAACCTCCGTGTGCGCTAGCTCATTGAATTCATCTATGTTCAACCTGATTTGTGATAGTATTTTAGGGTCTCCCTTTTCCTGAAATTTGCTTTTCTAGTGCTGCCAGCATAGTTTCTACTTCTGTTAGTTGTGTTCTGCTCGACTTAAGTACCCGGCATGCTTTGATATGGTCATACCTCTGATGTAAACCTTAAATGTTTCCCAGATAGTACTCATCTTGGGTATCCTTCCCATATTGGTGAGGAAAAACTTGTCTATTGCCTTTCCCAGCTCATTGTGGAAGACCGGGTCCAGTAATGAGTATTGTGAAAATCGCAAGATAGGTACTCTGCGTTGTAGGTCCCCTATAGACTAGCTGTGGGCGGAGAACTCCGCTCCGGCCGCGGAGTGTGCAGAGTTTTGCCTACTCCGCGTTATGCAGAAAACGCAGAGTAGGCAAAACTCGGCAGCTCCTAAGTGGAGCGGAGTTGGCCCGCCGCCCACCTCCACCCCCCTATTATTAATATAACTAAAGAGTATATTAAAAAGACTTACCTTTAAACCGCAGTGTCCCTGAGTTGCCCTTCTCATCTTCTTCGGCGTTAAAAATACTGATGATAAAACTGTGCATGCGCGCACGCCAACGCATGTGCATTTCTTGTAAGACGTCTGCTACTCCCTCAACCTCTGCCATGTCAGCTATCGCTCTCGCAGCCTTAGAAGGGCGTCTCTGGGGGCCTTTTGATCTGTCTAGTTCTGGATTTTGTATGCATTTACAATCACCCCCTCTCCCCCGAGATTTGGTATATCTGAGTGCCGTGTGATTTTGCCGTGCAGCGAATGAAAGATCTGAGGGTCATCATGATTTGGACCTCAAAGGCCGACTAGTAGCATGGCAAGTACATATCTCCCCTCCATATCCACTTCAACCTCATGTACTTGTAATCCAGAGTTCCTGCGCACCCATATCAGTACCCCTCTGGCATGTGTAGTGAACCCCGACGCATATAAAACTGCCATTGTCCAAAGTAAGGCTAACTACTTCTGCTCTACCATTGCCAACGCCACCAATAGTTCGAAAAGTGTCTTTCAGATACTCAAAAACCTAACCCACCCAGACTGTGCCACACTGACGCAGCCTCCTACTCAAGCCCTCTGTGACAATCTTGCAGCATTCTTTATTAATAAAATTAACTCCATTATTCACAATTTGAAGACCCCCCCCCGCTGGGAGGTTCCAACAGCCCGGGAGCTAGCACCAGCATCCAGGACTTGACGCCCTTAGGCTCCATCCCTACGGCTAGGTTACGGGAATTCCCCCCTATTTCTGAATCCGAGTTTGAAAGACTGGCGCTCGGAATTACCTTGGGTTCCCCGCTTGACCCCCTGCCTCCAAAATTTTGGAAAAGCTTTGGAACAGAACTCTTCGGCACTTTGCGCCAAATATGTAACCAGTCTTTGCACTGCGGATATGTTCCAACCCCTTGGAAACAGGCGCTTGTCACCCCGCTCCTGAAAAAGCCCTCTTTGAGCCCAGATTGTCTATCAAACTACCGACCCATCTCCCTACTACCATTTCCAGCGAAAGTCGCCGAACGATGGGTCAGCTCCTGTCTCTCCACTCACCTGGAGCAGAACAACTTCTTGGATGATCTCCAATTCGGTTTCCGTCCAGCCCATGGTACCGAAACAGCTGTCTTGACAGCCATGGAGGATCTTCGCATGCGTGCAGACAGGGGCCAGCCAGTAGCATTGATACTGCTGGACTTGTCTGCCACATTCGATACGGTCAACCACAGGACGCTGTTGGAGAGACTCGGTGAGGCAGGTGTGGATGGCACGGCTCTGCTATGGTTTCATTCCTACCTGCGGGACAGGAGACAGGCTGTCACCCTCCCCCCATTCCAATCCGCTTTTGCACCTGTGCCCCATGGAGTTCCCCAGGGCTCCTCCATCAGTCCCATCCTTTTTAACGTGTACCTCAAACCTTTGATCACGTTAATTAAGTCGTTCAGGATAAAAACGATCAACTATGCTGACGACACCCAGCTCATTCTCTCCTGGGAGGGAGAAGACTCCATCCCCTTAACTTCCTTCCACGACTGCCTTAGAGAGACGGCTGGGTGGTTGCACAGGAACTCCCTACAATTTAACTCCTCCAAAACAGAGGTTCTGTTTTGCGCTGGTAACAACATACCGCGCCAGTTCCCGAGTGATTTCTGGCCTCCAGAGACAAGGGACAAACCTCAGCCAGTTACATCGGTCCGCAACCTGGGAGCCATGCTCAATAACAAGCTGAGTATGGAAACCCAGGTCGCTAAAACAGTAGGGATCTGCACAGCTCTTCTACGTTCCCTGCGTAAAATTATGCCACTCCTCCCTGCACAAGCCCGGGCGTTGATAGTCAGGTGCACTATTCTCAGTCGCCTCGACTATTGCAACGCATTGCTCCTTGAGTCTCCAGTCACGCTGCTAGACCGGCTGCAAAGAATTCAGTCAGCTGCTGCCAAGCTAGCTCTCGGCTGGACGAGGAGATCCTCGGCCACATCGGCCCTAGCCGAGCTACATTGGCTACCTTTAAAGCAGCGTGTGGCTTTCAAGTCCCTCTGCATTGTCTTTAAGGCCCTGCACGGACTTGGGCCCAGACCTCTGCAAGCTCTGTTCCTGTGGTACACTCCGACCAGAGACCTGCGATCGTCCTCGGCCTGTCTGGTAAAAGTGCCCAGATACAACAAAGCCAGAACCGGGGGCAGATCTTTCAGGGTCGCAGCGGCCAAATTATGGAACAGTCTGCCCATCGACATACGCCAGATCTCACAACTTCTTCCCTTTCGGAAACGGATCAAGACCTGGTTATTCCCCTAAATCTTCCCGCCCGCTATTTACTCTGGTTTCTCCTCATTAGAGTATTCTCCAGCGCCAGGAAGCCTTCAAGGTATCAGCTGCGCTATACAAATACTCAAAATAAAAAATAAATAAATAAATAAATAAATAAATAAAAATAAATGCATGTACTCTGCATTCTCCTCGATGACAGCAGGTCTGTGACTGGGGAAGGTGTGTCTCTTGGAGTGTAGCTACATCCACCTAATGTTGTTGTAGGCAAGCCACTACTTTTCAGATTTTCCTGTGGTCGTTAAGGCCCCTTACATTCCATGACATGAATTTTAGATGGAAGGTAGTGCTAGTGGTATGTTCTGTTGGCATAGTCTGTGGCATAGTGTGTGCTTTGATATCATGTACACACATTGCTAAACCATTCCAATGAAGTGTACATTCTAAACATAAGTAATCTAGATCTGCTTGCTGACAAACTGACTATGTTGGCGCGCATCAAGAGAGAGAGAGAGGACTAGAAAGCTAGTCCGAGTCCCCGTAGTTTATATGTGTTATCAAAAGAGACTAGCTTAAATATGACCAATATTGTTAGGACTCTGATTAGATTTGTCATGGGCACCTCGTTGGTGAGTTCATGAAGCCCTCACCCACCAACCTGGTTGGTGGCATGCTTCATCATCGGGCCCACCCAGTGACACCTAATGTGTCCCGGGTGTGCTGCGACGCCTGATTACAGCGGAGCTGGTATTTTACTGAGAGTGCAGTGTGAGGTGTAAAGTGAAGTGTGAGTTAAAACGGCTTGGCGAGGGTCCCAGTACCCGAGGGTAAATTACATTTTAATAACTGGGCCCCCGTCAGCGGTTAAAATAAGGCTTGGGGATGTTTAAGGGAGGCGAGTTACTACCTCCTACATCCATCAGTTGGTCGACATGTTTCAGCCAGTGCCTTAAACTAAATCTGGTTTTCCTCAGGACCTTTTTAAAATACAGTGGAGTGCATGTTAAAAAGGAGTGTAATCCAGGCTCTGTGTTACACTCACTAAGGTGTTTCTCCAAGTGTGAGAGGGGATTCCCTTCTCATATATGCCTGTACCGACAACATTGAAGACATAGACAAAACATGTAAGAAGAGGAGTGTCAAATAGTCGTCTTCGCCACATAGTCATATACATAGAATGCCGAATGTTCTGGCTTTGTTGAGTCCTAACAATATTGGTCATATTTAAGCTAAACTGACTATGTTAACACCTTCCCCTCCCCCACCCTTTGTTGCAGCATGGCTTGACTTGACAGCCCACCCTACCCATATTGAACTTTTTTTCCGTGTGTATTACACTTGGGGGCGGTGGTTGCCTGCCTAGTTATACTTACTAATGGCCTCTGTCCGCCCTTCAAATAGAATACTATCCAGGTGAGTATTACTGCTACCAACTTTAGATACTGCAGCCTTTTGCCTCTGACTACAATTGCAAATCGATCAGAAGAGTATGTCAAAAAAGGTCTGAAGGTGAATAAGTGTATGTAATGAGTATGCATAAGAGAGATGCGGGATGAACTAGAATGTGAAATAGTGCATGAGGATGAGTATGTGTAAGAGAGCCGGAGGAAGAGTGAAGATTTGTAAGAGAGCTTGAGGAGGATTTTGTGATAGAGAGTCCAGGATGAGTATGTATATGTCATGATGCATCATGCAGGATGAACTTATGCACTGCAGTCAAAGGTGTAAATGAGTATATTCAAGGCCCCTAGTGGGCATCCGCATCATTAAGGGAACTTGAGAAGCAGTAAGAAAGACTGGGAGTGAGAATCTGAAAAGGAGTCCTAGGGCAGGTGCTGAGCTCCAAGAGAGTCTGAGTGAATGAGCATCTGAGAGCCTGTAGGTGAGACTCTATAACTAATGAGATATGTAGCAGAGAATTTGACGGTGTTATAGATGTATAAGTAAGTACAGAGTATGTAAGGGGCTGTGCAGATAGCTGGCATTGTGTAATAGAGTATTAGGGTGAATTAACATGTCTAGGGCGGTGTTTGATGAGTGAACATGTGTGTGAAAGTAGTTGTGTGACAACCTTATGTAAGAGAACTTTGAGTAAGAGTGGATGTGGAATCGAGCCTGAGTGACAGTTTGAGTGAGTCTGAAGGTGAGTGAGTACATGTGAAAGAGCCAGAAGTACGAATTATGATATGCAGAAAAGCCAAATGCTGAGTGACCATCCACAAGAGACTTTGATAGCTGTGAAGATGTGTCAGCATTATGGTGAGTTTGCGTATGTAAGATTGGATATGGGGAGTAGAGAGCAAATGTTAGTTTGCATGGAGACTCTCAACGGCGTTTAAGAGAAGCTGGTGTTGACAGTGGTTGTAAATGAGAGCTCAAATATGAGTGACTAGGGCGGCGGAGCTTGCCTAGCAACAAAATGGCCGCAGCTTGAGCGAGCTCCGGGACTGAGATGAAGGAATCTGATTACATCAGGACAAATATCGTCTGGTACTAAGCGGATGTTGTGTCACTAGTCCAGATCAACCTATTACAACCTATTACAACGGAAAGCGTGTGGTGCGCAGCCTAGCATGGTGCAGAGACCGGGGCAGCCGCAGTTGCGTGCTGTGCTTGGGGACCTTGGCGTAACCTGTGCACGCCCATCTCGGAAGACAAAGATTAGCGCACCGGGAGATGCCGACTTCAGGTGTCTGGACTACAGCGGGAGGGGATGGCGGGGCCATGCTGCCCGACTGCAGAGGGCCTGGACAGTGGAGACTGGCATACACGATCCTGTGATCATAAATATTGAAGGCCCAGGGGGCGCCACAGCCGAGGACCACACAGCGACAGCTGGAGACAAGAAGCTAACGAAGCAGCACGGCCCCACAGCATCTGTGACTGCAGGATTGGACTGTCATCGAACGGGGCCACGCCCGCTTGGGTGTGGCCCGACACCTAGCTCCAGTATCGGTGAGTGATTACTCTGAGGCGCTATACCACCTCTCCCCCCACCCCTGGCACCCAGCAACTGAACAGCGTTTCAGAGCCCTTATCCCACCGGTGGGACCCCACGGTGCAGGGCAATTTTTGCAGAGCAAGTAGGTAGGGGTGCTTGCATGTGACCAGGTGACCCTCCTGCGAGGTGGTCACCCCCCCCTGTTGCAGAACTGCATTGGCCCAGCCATGGGGTAAACAGATAGAGCCCAACCCAAGGTCACTTTTGAAAGGAGCAAAACTACGGGGCCCGGGAAGGCAATATTGAATCCTCTACACCAGAAGAAGGGGACACTGCCACCGAAGCTAGTGAGGACATGCAACAGTATATTAAAGGCTATGTAACAAAGTCTGCCTTCAATAGATGATAAGGTTGACACTTTATCATACAGAATGGACCACATGTCTGAACGTGTGGATAAGCATGCTGAGAGGATGGACATGGTAGGGTGCCGGGTGTCTGAGGCGGAGGACGCGCAGTTCGAAGCCGGAACAGCACAGCAACAAAAGGGCAAAATACTAGCGACATTGCGCAACAAGACAGAGGACTTGGAGGCGTGTTCTAGGTGCAACAATGTGTGCATAGTAGGCCTACTGTAATCCACAGTAACCAGCAACATGGAGTCATTCACAGAGCAGCTCGTGCTGGCTCTAATGCGAGGTACAGGGGCCCATAAATGTAAATGTCTGACATTTGTGAATAATGAACTGTGAGCAATCAATTGAACTGATGTGTATGAAAATCCCCTGTTTATTACCGAATTTGTCAAACTCTTGATGAAAAGTGAACTTTTAAGATCTAGAGAGACAGAGGTGTAAACTGAGGAAGAGATGGTGGCGTCATGCTTCCCACGTTTCAACACCTGGTATTGAGCCATACTTGTTCAAGGTGTCACGTCACCAAAGATGTTATCTATTGAGATTTGGTCTTTGCTTGATCCACTTTCCGGTGTCCTATTCCTCTAATGTATAAACTGAAAAGACCTGATACCATGTCCATGCAATTCAAGCTCAATTACACATGATGATGTTTTGTAAGCTGTATAAAGATCAAAGAATCCGGATACTAAAACCTCTTTTGAAGTACTTAAACATTAGGAAAGGCAAAGAGGCCTTGGAATATTTACAACTGCTCCAAACTGGTGAGTCATGCTTAACGATTTATAGATTTAGTGCCCCTGTAGCTGAATGTGTGAAACTAGCTGGCAATTAGAGAAAAATTAGTGGTCGGCTCCTAACTCTTTTAATCTTTTAATGACCTGGTTTAAAAAAAAAATGTATTAATCAATTTTAAACTTTAAAGCATTAAGGCACTATAGTCATTGATTGTATGGTAACTGGGTTGCACGATTAATTTTATTTTAAAGGAAATTTAATTGTTCCGTAATTGATGATGTGATTTTATGGTTTGTTTCAAACTAAATTAAGGGGCCCATTAGGATGGCGGGCAGATCGCCACCGCCGTATGACGGTGGCGATCCTCCCGCCATTCTCCACTGCCTGCCTAACATTTCCCCCCTGCCATATTACGATGGTGGTGGGGACCCAGGCAGATGGAAAGACCATCCGCCGGTTTTCCGCCAGTAGGCAATATGCCTGATTGCCTACCGAGCGGAAAACGCCAGCAATATTAGAATGATGGCGGGAAATTGCCTTTCCATGGCGGAGACTCCGCCATGGAAAGGCATGCGGTCTTTTCTTTGGGGGCCCGTTGCGGCCCCCCAAGGGGATGTGGGTGGCTGTACTTGGGGGTACCCATGGTACCCCCGACATTAGCATGCACAATGTGGCAGGCACCACATGGTGCCTGTCACGTTGTGCATGCAAATGCACTACATGCAGTTTTTACATTGCGGCGGGTGCTGCTTGCTGTCGAGAACTTAATTGCTTCTTGAAGGATAGAGGGCCATCTCCTTGTACCCATCACTGTCAGAAAGACTCCAAGGGCCTTTTAGTTGATCTCAAGGGATATAACAAGCTCCATAGGCTTGACCTCCTGCAACTGCAACATTCATGCACCGTGTGCCAGGCACCATGTGGTGCCTGGCACATGATGCAAGGATGTTGAGGGGACACCACATGTACCCCCCTGGTCCCAAAGCATAGGCCCACGGGGGACGGTGGTCATTCTAGGGGCCCACAAAGTCCCTTTTTGTCTGCTTTTACCTGGCAGTGGGACCGCCATGTAAAGGCTGAGGGAGAGGGACATCTTAATCTCTATGGTGGTACCACCACTGTAGGGATTAGGCTATGACTGCAACCCTGACCGGTTCGTTGAGCCTGTCAGAGGGGCCTGTCTTTCCCCCTGCCAAAATTGCTCTGAACGACAGAATCTTAATCCAGTGGTCGGACAGATACACTGGATGTCCGGTGGGCCGCCAGCAATGGGCTGTTGGTAGCAGTCTGTCCAACATCCTAATGAGGCCCTTTGTTTTTAAATTAGTCTGAGGTATCTCTTGAGTTGTGTTTTCACTTTGTTACTGGTTGTGTACTGCATAAATACTTTACACATTGCCTCTATGTTAAGCCTGATTGCTTCTGAGCCAAGTTTCCAGAAGGTTAAGCACAGGTTAATTTAGTGACTATTGGGGTTTACTCCGACAAGGATTGCGGTTGTTGCTTAATTAGGGTTTCACCTCCTCAACCAATAAACCAATTTCTCAAAGTAATTTATTTGCCTAAATCTTGTACAATATTTTCATGCCCATATATATTTTAGAGAGGCGTCTGTATGATCCTAAGGGTCTCTGTCCAATTTCAACATCACAATTTTGATGGCCTCTCTCTTGGTTTCTGGCCCATCTGCCTGGCCAAGTCTCAAGGAGTTTTTCTGTGACTTGCACCTGAAACCTTACAATTCAGTACCTACACCTCTGTTTTCATGTTTGTTTGTACTGCCTGCTGTACCATCAAGCTTAGGGTCTACCATTCCATTGTAGAGTTCTCTGTCACTTCCTGGTTGGTGTGAGGGCCAATCATAGCATTACTCACCTTGGAGTTTAGTAAGATGTTTACATTTCTGTCCCATTGAAGCACTACTGTTCCATGTCTCTCATATTAACCTTGTGCTCCCTTTTCTATTTTTGTGCTCCTCCTGATTCCAAAGATTCAGTGTCAGAAAACTTAATGACTAAAGCTGATGACCAGCTTCTGGGTATCTCTCTTCCTTCCCCCTTTTTCCCCTTGCTTTTTTAGAGACTGCACTAATTTTATGATAGCTGCTTGTGTGAGAACTGATAAAAGCACTGGCACTCTCAATGGATCCATCTCATTCAATCCAGTTCAAAGGGCGGAAACATTTACTATTCTAAATCCAGCTCAACAAACATCAGGTACCCATTGCTAATTATTACCGAAATTTAAATAAAACCATTAAATTAGCTAAATGTCAACCAAGGAGCCGATTAGGATGCGGCCCATAACGGCTCTGACTGACGGTCGGAGCCTTCCTGGCCGCATTGTAATGGGCAGCTTGGTTTACTTTCCAACTGCCACATTATGATGCTGCCAGTTGGAAAGTAAACCTGCCGGTCCTTCGCCCTTGGGATTACTATGCACGCTTTCCAACATGGTTTCCATGTTGAAAAGCGTGTTTGGGGACCCATAGCAGGGCCTCCTTTGGTGCGGTCTCCTGTTGATCCCTGCACCCTGTGGCAGGCACCAGGAGGTGCCTGCCACAGGGTGCACGGATGAATAGCACCTCCCATTTCCCTTTGGAACCATGTATTATGGCTGGTTTGCGGCCGTAGTGCATGGTCCCATAGGGAAATGCAGGAATGTGATCGAACAGTGCTCAGTTGCATCCTAATGAGGCGATTGGGATCGCCGACAAGAGGTCTGTCGGTCCCAGTACCGAGTGGGTGTCATGCAGAAGCTCATCATCGAAACAGGCCCTAAATATCTTAAAATTCTAACAAGAATATTTTCAAAAAATGTTCAACTGTATCAAAATTGCAAAAAAGGTTAACAAGGTATTAAATCATTTTTAAATGGACAGTATTCCTGAAAACACAAAAACATAAAAGAACAAATTGTTATAATAAATGAAGAATTATTTTCACAATCATACAAATTAATTACACATTTTACATCAGTTAATTATACTTTAATACATTAGAAAATGCTACCCTCTAATTTCCCCAACTTACCCCACTTACTATGTAATCACACACTTCAAAATGCCGTAAATAATTAAACCATGTTAAACACATTTTTAAGTAAAAAATTTAACAGTATTGGATTAATGATGTCAAATAAAATAATAAGTATTTTAATTAAAAGACACTCAACCCAATCCAGCAATACATTCTACAGCCCAGAAAACAAATACATAACAATGTTAGAAATTGCAAAGTTAATGAATTAAACAATTAACAATAATTAGTATGCACTACCCACATATAACACAATACACCCCTACCAGAAAAAAATAATCAAATAATCACAAATAAACAAATATATTTTTAAATGAAACACTTAAAAAGAATTTCTAAATGAAACACAGCCTAAAATTAAAATCTTTTACAAATGTAAACATGTAATTGAACATGTAAACAAATAAATAATACAAAAATACATAATTAACATAATAAATAAATAATTACCATTAATTAATAAAGAACTGAAAAAACATTACCCACACTCAATAAACGCAACAGCCTGAAAGAATATATATTACTATAATATATATAAAAAAAATATAAAAAAAATATTACATTTAACAGTAAAATGAATAATGATAGAAGAACATAATAGAGCCACCGAATAAAATATTACAGCTAATAATAAATTAACCGTCAATATCATTGTAAAAGAGCTTCTAAAAAGTATATACTTACCTTTAACCTTTTTCTCCACTACATATTTGTTATCTCAATAGCTTAACCATATAGTGATATGATATAATATTTCGGAGTCAGTATTTTGTGTAGACCACCGATTTGTCTGTAAGGGTGCACGCACACACACACACACACGCATACACACACACACGGCCACATGGTGCAGGGAAATGTAGGGGGCACCGTAGGTTCCCCCCAGGTGGATGTTCAAGGTGCCCGGGGATAAGGGGGGGCTTGTTGCTGCCCCCAAAGTCCCTCCCTGCCAGCCTTTCCATGGCGACTGAACTGCCATGGAAAGGCTGATGGGGATGCTGCATCCAAATTAGGTGGGTGGTGCCTGCTAGGCACCGGTACCATTCTAGGAATGCGGGAGGTCCAACAGGCAACCGTAACAATTGTCCCTGTCGAACAGCTGGCTGTCGGGATATCCATCCGCCAGCACACCGCTCGCCATCATAATCTGTCAGGTGGAAAATGGCCACATGATCGGTTCACCGCCATCATAATCAGCCCCTAAGTTAGGAAAACAGGCTTTCTACCAATGGGAAATATCATTCCTTTTATAAGTGTGTTTTACTAGAATGTAACCCATTTGAAGAACATCCATTCCAGGCAGAGAACCAAGGAAACAGAGTACCAGTCCCAAGATGAGGTGAAGAGGTACAGAAGTTGAGACTGGAAACCAAGATTTATAGATCCACAGCCAGGAATGTTGGGACTAGACCACACCTCTGTGTCCGCTCTGCAACTGAGATATAATATTCCAATAGGAAGTACGCCAAACATTCTTATGCCTTCAGGACAGGGAGTACCCCCTACCACAGTGCCAGTCAGAATGGACATTGTACTTAAAGATACTCCAAATTTGGTGTCACTTTGCTCGCTGGTCTTTGGAAGCTATGATATGCGGCATTCTAGTGGATCAGTGAAAGAATATTGATAACACAAATATTGTGACAGAAACATTGTGTAAAAAATATAGTTGACACAAATATAGTTTTCCTATACTTATATAGGTAAGTACAAACGTCTGGATTAAAAAGTATCGTTTACACTAATATTGTTGAATCTATGACAGAAATATTGTTTTTTAATAAATACTCAGTTTAACGTACTAAAACTTAAACATTTTAATCCTTAGCCATAATATGATGTATACTACATAAATTTAAGTAACATTTAATATCAAAAATAAATATGCACTTATGTAGACATATACACATAAAAACATGTGTGTGCATGTTTACATATAGCTATGTATAAAAAACAACTAACATTAAATATATACATTTTACATTGTATTAATTTTTAGTGGTTTTGAAAAATTTAATAATATAAAAAATATATGCGCAAACGCGTATATAAAAACAAAAATCATAAAAAAAGGAAACAAATAATAACATGAAAAAACCATTTACTAAAAACTAGCAGCCCGTCCCGACCTTGTCGGGGAGAAATCAGGCTTCCACGGCCGCCGCCTGCCCCGACATTGGCCATCAGCCCATGCCCCCGTCCGCCCCGTCCCCCGGCTGCCCCGACCCCCGCCTGCCCTGACATTGTCCTCCGGAGGCTTATCTCACACAATTATGCCAGAGGCCCAGTGTTGCAGTGGTGGCCAGCAGCAGCGCCTGAGGCACTGGGGAGCTTTCTGGGTAAGTGGGGCTCTGGCGCTCTGTTTGCAGGGAGGCGAGGATGAGCAGAGGTTGCAGGGATAAGAGTAGGAGTTCACAGAGTATGGAGCGTCCTGCGGGAGTTGGAGCACAATTATGCCAGAGGGTCCCCCGCCTGTCCCGACCCCAGCCTGCCCTGACATTGTCCCCCGGAGCCTTTTTGTTGCAACTCCCCGTCCCCCGCGTGCCCCGACCCCCGCTTGCCCCGACATTGTCCCCCGGAGCCTTACCTCAGCCGCCGCTCCTCAGTTCAGTGCTCCTCGCCGGTCCGCTGCTGCTCACCGCCTGTGTGCTGCTTGTCGGTGCACCTCCCCCGCGCCATGTCTGCCGCTCAGCCACCGCTCCTCAGTTCAGTGCTCTTCGCCGCTCCGCTGGTCTGCTGCTGCTCACCGCTTGTGTGCCACTCATCAGTGCTCCTCCCCTGCGCCATGTCCGCCGCTCAGCCGCCGCTCCTCAGTTCAGTGCTCCTCGCCGCTCCGCCGGTCTGCTGCTGCTCACCGCCTGTATGCCGCTCGTCAGTGCTCCTCCCCCGCGCCATGTCCGCCGCTCCTCCACGCGTTCCTCGTGCTCCTGGACCAAGTCAGCACACAGGTCGCGGCCGGCGCTACTTCGAGGGGACTACTTTTTTTAAAATGTAATTTTTTTAAATATAACGTATTTTTTAAATTTATATAGCCTATGTCCATCTGCACACCTTGAGGATTCCAACGATGTATCGGGTGTGTGGATTGGCGCTGTGGTACCCGAGTTTACCCGCTTCAAAGCCTCAAAGTTCTTCCTTTATAATAGTGGTATAGATACGAATAACAAAATAAAAAAATGTATACACATATATATATTTATATAACTATATGTGTACAGATAACTTAGCATTTAAAAACTAAACAAATAATCTATACTACTATTATAAAGTAAGAACTGGGAACCTTTGAGGCGGGTAAACTCGGGAACCACAGCGCCAATCCAAACACCCAATACATCATTGGAATTGGCAGGGTCTGCAAAGTGACATAGGCTATATACCCCCAAAAAATATACGTTCTTTAAAAAATATACCTTACAAAAAAAAGTAGTCCCTTGGAAGTAGCGCCGGCCGTGTACACGAACGTGCTGACATCATCAGGAGCGCGAGGAGTACAGCCGTGACAGGAACAGCTGCAGGGGCAGGCAGAGCTAAATCCCCTTCTTAACACCTCCAAAGGGGGCCCAGGCCTCTAAATCAGGGGGATTTAAGAGCATCCTCCCCCTGGTCGAATGCCAGCAACCTGCTCTGAGCGCCACGCGGTAGGGCGGATTAATGCACCCTGCAGGACTGAAGGAACGGTGACTACAGAATAAAGTGCAGCAGAATGGATCTTACTGGTTCCTCTCGGAGAAACAGCCTGGGTTTCCACTAGATGCAAAGAATTTAATGTGATTATTTTAATTGTTTATTTATATAACCTTACATGCATAAAATAGCTGTTTGGGAGCTACGCTACTTAGAAAACACACTGACAGACCATGAGGGTTGAAACTGGACTGCAGCAGTAGAATCGGAGCAAAAGATCAAACGTAGTGTGCTCAGTCTGGTCGCACTATACGAAATCAAAATCATATGTTTGTCGAAATATCGCCAACTTGCCAGCTCAATTGACAGTGAACAGAAAGGTTTTCTAAAATTGCACCCATTTTGAAGATCCGTATTAGGCCAGCAGAGGGAGCGGTTGAGCTTTGTAACCAATATTGAGCACAAAAGGCAAATGTTACAATCTATGGGGCAGATTTGCAAGCCTCTTGCGCCACGTTTACGCCGCCTTGCGTGACGCAGCAGCGGCGTAAATGTGGCGCATCCCTGCGAGGCATTTACAACGTGACGCATCTAGGGAGATGCGTCACGTTATAAAGCCCAGCGCCACAATGAGGGTATTCCCACGCAGGGTGGGCGTTCCGGCGCCTGTGCGCCTCGCAAAATTGCCTGCGTGAAATCTACAAGATTTCACGCAGGCACTTCCGCGACGCTGCTACGTAAATACCTTACGCCTGCTTGAAGCAGGCGTAAGGACTGACGCAGCATGTTAAGTATTGGGCGGCCCTGAGCATTGCTGGAGTTGCATCGCGCTTGCGCCACGACTCCAGCGATGCGCCGCCCTGACGTCACGAGATGCGTCACGCATCTGCCTACCCTTGCGCTCTGGCGCGCCACATTGTAAATGCGGCGCATCTGCCATGAAGCAAGGGTAGTTTTGCGTGACGCATTTGTTCTGGTGAATCTCTGCTGATATGCTGAGATGCGCCAGAACTCGTAAATATGCCCCTATATCTATATCTATCTATATCTATATCTATCTATACTACTATTATAAAGTAAGAACTGGGAACCTTTGAGGCGGGTAAACTCGAGGACCACAGCGCCAATCCAAACACCCAATACATCATTGGAATTGGCAGGGTCTGCCGAGTGACATAGGCTATATACCCCCCAAAAATATACGTTCTTTAAAAAATATACCTTACAAAAAAAAGTAGTCCCTTGGAAGTAGCGCCGGCCGTGTGCGCAACTGTGCTGACATCATCAGGAGCGCGAGGAGTACAGCCGTGGGGAGGAAAAGTAAAGACGGCGCGGAACCGACATCCGGTTCACTGAAATGTGTGG
The DNA here is from genome assembly GCF_964263255.1 of Lissotriton vulgaris. NCBI lineage: Eukaryota > Metazoa > Chordata > Amphibia > Caudata > Salamandridae > Lissotriton > Lissotriton vulgaris. The sequence goes on from NW_028248725.1 coordinate 19,720, forward strand.
AGTCGTGGGGAGGAAAACTAATGCGGCGTTCGGCGGGAGGAGCACGGAAGACAGCGGCGGCAACAGTGGGGACGCGAGGTAAGGGACTTTCTGGAGCGCGGAAAGGAGCACACAATTTGTTAAATTTACATAATTCCTCACTTTGCACCTAGCGGCGGCGACAGTGGGGATGCGAGGTAAGGGACTTCCTGGAGCGCGGAAAGGAGCAGACAAGAATGGTGATAAAAAATGCCAATGCCTCCGATACCCTCTTCGGGTGCAGTGCAACCGTTGCAACTCTCGAGTTGGGAGCTGTTTCCTTTCCTATGGGCCCGATACAGAAAAAAGTCTACATAATGGAAGGACGGTCACTGAAGCCGTTCCTGTTTTTGGCTGGTGTTCACTCATAGCAACGCGGCCTGGCAGCGCATTCAAAGACGCAATGCCGTGTGAGCGTGGTGATTGTTTCCAGGCAGCAAATGGGCTCCATGAAAAGCAAGACGGAGGCGCGACGCTGCGTTATTCAAGGTGGTCCTGTCCCCGCTGCTTAGTTTGTTATGGCATAATTTGGTGGCAGGCACAATTGCTGCACAAAATAAAAACTGTGACGGGTGTCAGTATTGCAGGGGGCCCTGAAGCAGCCTTAACGTCGGGGCGGGTGGGGGCCCAGAAGCAGCCTTTTGCTCCCGGACAACGTCGGGACGGGTTGCTAGTATTACATAAATGTAAACTATAATAAAGATATAGCAAACTTTCTAAGAAATAGACATAGTATTATCAAAGCAGTCTGTGCAACAGTAGGAAAAGCATAGGATAGCGGAGGGGTCAAATTTACTATTCCCACTCCAGTCTGTGCAACAGTAGGGAAAGCATTGGATGTTGAAGGGGTAACATTTACTGTTCCCACTCCAGTCTGCGCAACAGCAGGAAAAGCGTTGGATGCCAGAGGGCTATAACATACTATTCCCACTCCAGTCTGTGCGACAGCAGGGAAAGCGTTGGATGCCGGAAGGGTAAAATGTACTATTCCCACCCCAGCTGGTGCAACAATAGAGAAAGCGCTGGACACTGAAGGGGTGAAATGTACTATTCCCACTACAGTCTGCAACAGTAGTTAAAGCGTTGGATGCCAGAGGGGTATAACTTACTATTTCGTTCATCAGTAGGGAAAGCGTTGGATGGTGGAGTGGTACTATTCCCACTCCAGTCTGTGCAACAGTAGGGAATGTGGTGGACACCAGAGGGGTATAATTTGTTATTCCCACTCCAGTTTGCGCATCAGTAGGGAAAGTGTTGGATGCCGGAGTGGTAAAATGGACTATTCCCACTCCAGTCTGTGCAACAGTAGGGATTGTGTTGGACGCCGGAGGGATAAAATGTACCTTTCCCACTGCAGTCTGTGCAACAGCTGGGTAAGCATTGGACACCGGAAGGCTACAATTTACTATTCCCACTCCAGTCTATACAACAGTAAAAAACATAATTGTAATTCACCTCAAACACATACCATATTTTAATAACTCTATTAAGTGTCTAAAAACATAAAACTATACATATAATATATATATGTATATGTGTATATATATATATACATATATATATATATATATATAGAATGAATTTTGGAGCAGAGATGCAGGCTGCATTACACTGCCGGAGGGCTGAGTTCTGTCGAGTGCTCCCTCGCAGCGCTGGGAACTTTGTTTAACCACATTTCTCACGGCATCCCTGCCGTGGAGCGAGCACCATCTTCAGCTGGACAAGAACCTGCAAGTCCATCTGAATGAGGCTGAGAATCCGAACCCTTCGTGATGAAAACAGCACAGGACTCCATATGCTAATTGAGCCTGCAACAACGCTCTGATACCTACTATAGGTTAAAAAACATGCTTTTAAAATTAAGAGACTTTGAGACCTTATATTTTGCTCGTTTTCTGGAACCACAAAGTCCGTCATGCACTAAACAAAAGCGTGCTCTCTAGCACACGCCCCTTGGGGGCGTGCATGATAATTAAAAAGAGCAAGAAAATGGGAGTGAAATTGTGTGCCTCATCGTTTCTTAGGAGCAGCCCATGAAGAAGCGGCTTGATGCTGTGAAACGCGTTGGCTCATAGAATGAATTTTGGAGCAGAGATGCAGGCTGCATTACACTGCCGGAGGGCTGAGTTCTGTCGAGTGCTCCCTCGCAGCGCTGGGAACTTTGTTTAACCATATATATATATATATAAATTCAAGTTTCCTCCTTACAGAGAAGTTTGCTCCTCATGCACTCCCGTGTAAATTAAACCACACTGGTTTTAGTCGATTATAAGCTTTATTTCCAGCAACCAGCAACACCTTACACGTTTCGGTCTCTACGGAGACCTTGCTCACAGGTTGAACTGAATCGACATCATTTTGCATTTCAATAAAGTAAAAAAAAATGTTTTGTTCCTGAAGTTACATCACTTCCTGTTTGTCACACAGGCTTTGAGGCACATGTAGTTTGAAACAATTTTGAACAGAGATTAAGCCCTCCAGTGGGCATAAACAATCAGCACATATAAGGCCCTGGTGAGAATTCCTAAATTCCAGTGTGTCCATACCAATTATCATGCAATTCTATACATTTGTACGAATTAATGATTTTGACCAATTTGAAACAATTTTTAAATTTTTAAACAAAAATTAAGCCCTTTAGTGGGCAAGGCAAGCAGCACATATAGGGCCCTCACAATCGGCTGATATATTTGATAAATAGGTAGGCAAACTAAACCTCATTATTCATATATGTCATATTGTCATAATTATTGTTACATGTCCTAAATAAGAGAAAAAATAAAGAGGTGAAAATTATTCTATATGAACAAAATAGTGCAGATTAAAATCAATGTTGTGCAGGGTAGGTATCATTGTTTCTGATCAATGTTTAGGTAATGTTTTACAAGTACAGTTTAGAGGTGGCAATGTAGTTCTTCATCCTGATTATGCCCATAGGGGCTCAGTGTTCGGAAGTTCATAATGTGTTTCGATTCTTTTTGTCTCATCACTTTCTCACGGTCTCCACCTCTTTGATTGGGTCCGACACTTTCAATTCCATAAAAAGTTAGAGCTTTCCAATCTCCTTTATGTTCCTTGTCCATATGTTTTGCCATTGCGTTGCTGCGGTCCGAGTTAATAGTAGCTCGAACATGCTCCAAAATGCGTAGTTTTAATTCTTTTTTTGTGCTTCCGATGTACCTTAAGGAGCACGGACATTCTAGAGCATATATGACAAATTGTGTTTTACAATTGATTAGTTGATCAATCCTCCAAGTTTTTTTATTTGCCATCTTTAGTTCTTTGGTTGTTTTGGCAATACAGATTTTACATCCAGAGCATTTGTAAAATTCCCTGGGTCTCCGCCATACTTCTGTTTTTTTTTGTTCTTGAAAATGACTATGGATAAGTTTGTCGCTCAAATTTTTAGCTCTTCGATAAGTCACATTTGGATGATCCCCTACTATTTCAGCAACTTTTGGGTCCATATGTAATATGTGCCAGTTTTTTCTGAGAATTTTGGTGATTGCTTGATTGGCCGTTGAGTGAGTAGTAATGAATCGAATTTTTTCCTCATCATCTGGTTTTTGTTTAGCACGAAGGCAACTGTTTTTTAAATATTGTCAGATGTAAACAAAAGGAACTTGATACACTTATAATACTTGAATGCTGCCGCCTATCTTCAATAAGTTTACTTTGAAAATAAAGTCATGATCAAGTGAGCAAAACATGATCAATAATCCGGATCTTCAAATTTGACATGAAGTCCTTTCTGCAAGAGAAGAAACATACGGTTTGCGTCACTTTTGTGCAAAAGATGCACCATGGTGCGGGCTATTTACAACGTGACGCATCTGGTTCCGTCATGGCCATTACGGAACCTCTCCGTCACCAGCGCAGCCCACCCGAAGGCTATGACGGAGCGGTTCCGTCAATCGCGGGGTGCGCGCACCGTGCAAGCACCCTGTGATTTAACCCACCCAAATTATTTTTTTTTGCCTTGGGGGTCACTTACCTCCCTTTTATCATCCTCAAATCCCCTTCCCGCACCATCTTTCCATTTCTTTTACCTTCACTCCCCTTACCCTACTCTATGTATCTCTCTTTGTTCCTTACTCTCCTTCCATATGTCCATCCTCACTCCCCTTCTGTCACTCCTCTTCCTTTACTTTCTTTTCCAACCTGCTCTTCCCATAATTTTTAATTTCCCTTAACTCACTACCCTACCTTTAGAAACCTTGGGGCAGATTTACAAGCCCCTTACACCTGTTTTGCGCCGCCGTTGCGTCACTTTTGTGATGCAGCGGCGGTGCAAAAGATGAGCCATGGTGCGGGCTATTTACAACGTGACGCATCTGGTTCCGTCATGGCCCCGCCCGTTCTTCAGAACGTCAGCGCAGGCGCGAAATCAACGCCGCACAGGTGTGCCAGGCGGGCCATTACGGAACCGCTCCGTCACCAGCGCAGCCCACCCGAGGGCTATGATGGAGCGGTTCCGTCATAATCGTGGGAGGGGTTAAAGGATTGTTGTACATCAAACAGCCGACGTCCATTGTATATCAAGAGAGATGAAACCATGCACACATTCGACCACAATTGTACAACACACGGTATAGTTAGGAATTAGCATTTAAAAAACCTTTGAAATTCACTGAAAAAACCATAGGTTTAACACATGTTATAGTTAGGAATTAGCATTTAAAAAACCTTGCAAATTCACTGAAAAAAATGTAGGTTTTACACACGTTATAGTTAGGAAGTAGCATTTACAAAACCTTTGAAATTCACTGAAAAAACAGTAGGTTTCACACATGTTATAGTTAGCTGGACATTTCACTCATATAAAACCATTGAAATTCCCCCGTTATAGTTAGTTCAGCTAACTATAAATCGCGCGCCCGCAATGCACTGCTGATGACGTCACATATTACATCACTCATGACATGGTCAGTGACATCACTGATGACATCTCAAATGACATCACTGATGACATCACTGATGACATCATCCTTGTGGAAGAGTGGCAGACCTTCTCTCACCCTAATATAACCTTTATTACACACATTCAAAAATAGAAAATAACATTTTCAATAAAATAGACATACCAATGCCACTTACAACACACCTATTTAGTAATTCCAAGATTTATACACACATCCACTCATTCATCAACAGACATATACAGTCACTCATACATGTACTCACTCATCATATGTACTCATACACTGATACATCCTGATCATCCTGTTACACACCGACACTCATCCATAGAGTTACTCACACATAACTCGTATGTACTAGTTTAAAACATATGTACTTACTCACACACTATTAAGACAGTAATTCATTCACTAACACACCCATATATACACTCATCCACTCATACAGAAAAAAACCTAAATAATAACCTATATAGCTACTCACCACACACACTCATCCACCCATACAGTCCTGCACATATGCTGCCTTCAACACATACAAGCAGAAAGTCACTCATTCATGCATCTATGCACTACGTAAGACCTCCCAACGAAGCATACAGACACTCAGACACTCCTACTGATAATCAAACAAACAATAACCTATATAGACACTCATGTATCACTCATATAGCTACTCACCAACACATGCAGCCACTTATACAGAAAGTGAGAGACTTATACAGAAATGTATATATTTAAACATTACTCACTAACCCATGTATTCATTAAGATACACTTAAACAGTCAGTTATACAATCTATTTTTCACCAAAAAAGCAGCCATTTATACACGTATGTACCCATTTCTTCTTCCATCAACCATCAGATATACATATATAAAACATATTTAATTTTCAGAAAAACACCCATTCACTGAATGATTTCATCAGTGATGTCATCAGTGATGTCATTTGAGATGTCATCAGTGATGTCATGAGTGATGTCACTGACCATGTCATGAGTGATGTAATATGTGACGTCATCAGCAGTGCATTGCGGGCGCGCGAGTTATAGTTAGCTGAACTAACTATAACGGGGGAATTTCAATGGTTTTATATGAGTGAAATGTCCAGCTAACGATAACATGTGTGAAACCTACTGTTTTTTCAGTGAATTTCAAAGGTTTTGTAAATGCTACTTCCTAACCATAACGTGTGTAAAGCCTACGTTTTTTTCAGTGAACACATATATATATATATATATATATATGTATATATATATATATATATATATATATCAGCATTTACTCCGTCAGCACTTTTGGATTCCTCAAAACAATGGAGCAAGGACCACAAAGTAGTGCAGCAAGGTAATTTCTTTATTGCCCAAAGACCTCTACAGTCATGACGCGTTCAGCCCGTCAAGGGCCTTGAACACATGACACGCTCTGTCAGGTGGGTAGTTTTTTGTAATGTATTTTTTTTATATATATTTTTCTCTTTTTTCACTTAATGCTCAGCCAGTGTTTAAAGTGACAGTACATAAGTTTAAAATCATGGAAATAGAAAACAGCTTTAATGAGTATTACAAACATTTGTCCAAGCGACCCTGGTAAAATGCATTAATACATGTAAAATACAGTACTTGATTTGTATCATTTGAAAAAGGTGTTTGTGTCACAAAAAATCTAATTATTTCTTAGTCACTGAAACGTTGACATTTTTAAAACTGATAATAAAAAGACTGAGTTCATAAATTACATAAAATCAATGATGTAATGTATTTCGGTATAAATACCTAATTCATAAAACCAGAATTAATTGTCATTTGTAAACCTTATCAATTATGTGCAAATTTCGCATAAACAGTACAATTGTTGCCTGAACAGTTCATTTGATATATTCGGTTCCATGTAAACGTATTAAATTAAAGTGCAAGTGCAAACCCATAAATTAGTGCTAAAATCTCTAAAAACCATGTGTAAAAAACTACTGACTCACGCTATGTGTTAAAAACTTGTGTATTTATTGTGTTCTTTAGCAGCGAGCAGAATGTGTTGACTAATGTCTAGAGTATGTTGCAGTTCGTAAATACTGGAATCCAGTGTGCCTAAATATGCAGTTATTTTAGGATGTTAATTAATTGATCATGGGACATTTATAAACAAGTGTAGAGTTTCTCAGTGGCATTCAGACCCTTTGGATGCTTTGTATCAAGGTTAACAGTGTAGTTGGCCTCCAGTAGCCTGAGCGGTCTTTCCCTGTCCCCACCTCTTTTATTAGGTGAGACCGAATCTATCAGAAAATAGCTCAGGCCGTTGGGGTCTGCATTGTGTGCCTCATTGAAGTGTCTGGCTACTGGGTATGCCTGATCTTTATTCTTAATTGCTCTAATGTGCTGGAGTACCCTCTTCTGCCCCTGTTGGATCGTGCTACCAATGTAGCGCAACCCACAAGGGCACTCCAGCACATAGAAAACATGACCAGATTTACAGTTGAGGGACTTAGTAATAAGGTTTTCTTTGTTACTGAAAGGGGTTTTGTATATAGTACGATTGCTGCCATGTTGGCACGCCTTACATACTTTGCATTTAAAGAAGCCCTTTCTTTGTGTTAGCCATGAGCTTTTGTTGGGACCTGCAGGGTCATTTTGAACTAAAATGTCTTTCATAGATATTGCCCTGCTATAAGTGATTGCTAGTTTCCTTGGGAGCAAATGGCTGATTGTAGGGTCACTTAAAACCAAGGGCCAATTTTTGGTTATTAGCTTTTTGATTTGTTTTTCTTGTTTATTAAATTGAAAAACAAATCTGGAAGTATTTCTTTCTTTTTGTTTATTTGTATTCCTTACTAATTTATCATTTGTCTCTAAATCCTTGTTGAGAAAGTTTTCCCTAGGTTTGGCCCTACTTTTGAGGATGGCAGCGTCAATGCAGTGTGTTATGTACCTCCTTTCCTACGCTTGCTGATGTCTTGCTCTGCAATAAGATCTGTGTCACAGCTGCAGATGCGTCTCAGTCTAAGCATCACACCGTACAGAATGCTGCGGATGAGATGCTTAGGGTGTGAACTGCCGGCACGTAGTACTGCATTGCCTGCTGTAGGCTTTCTGTGTAGTTTGGTTTCTATTTTACCGTTCTCAACAAAGACCTGTACATCTAGAAAGTTGAAACTTTTGTTGCTAATAGAGGCTGTGAAGTGTACATTCAAAGAGTTACTATTCAGACCCTCTATAAAATCCTCTGCCTCACTGATTGATCCATCCCAAATTAAAAAGAGATCATCAATGTACCTCCACCAAGTCTTTAAATTTTTGGTTACAAAGGTGGTGTGTTCTTTTAGTAAGAACAGCTCCTCCCACCAGCCCATGTGAAGAGAGGCAAAGCTGGGGGAGAAGCTGGCCCCCATTGCTACCCCTCACAACTGCTGGTATAGGGTGTTTTGAAACATAAAGTAGTTATTATGTAAACAAAATTCTACCATGTTTAACCCCTTTGGTGGGGGGGATATTCCCCCGCTGTGCTGGGAGGGAGGGGGGCGCACACAGCGCTCACATGCTCATGACGAGCTGAGCTCGTCATGAGGCACGGTGCTCCTGTGCTCATGACGAGCTCAGCTCGTCACGGCCACACCCATTCCCGTGGAACGCTCAGCACAGCAGGTGAATTATCCCCGCATGCGAGCGTTCCACGGCTCATGATGAGCTGAGCTCGTCATGAGCACCGGAGCGCCATGGCCCATGAGCATTCAAGGGGTTAAAATCATAGAACTGTGTTGAGCATAGTCCGGTCCTCTTCTGTATATATGTATATATATATATGTCCAAGAAAAGCTGCTTTCAAAAGCAAAAACACGCACTCGGAAAGGTGCAGGTAGAAAGGGTTTATTCACGAGGTAACGCTACGCGTTTCAGCACAAGGGTGCCTTGATCAACGTGTGATCAAGGCACCCTTGTGCTGAAACGCGTAGCGTTACCTCGTGAATAAACCCTTTCTACCTGCACCTTTCCGAGTGCGTGTTTTTGCTTTTGAAAGCAGCTTTTCTTGGACATTGTCATTACTCGGCGGTGGGATTGGCCGAGCGCAACACGCCACCTGACTATGGGATATGGATCCCGGCAACTAATCCTCTGCTCAAGCAATTGAATATATATATATATATATATATATATATATATATATATATATATATATATATATATATATATATATATATATATGTTATTAATTGATGAATTGATTAAAATACATTATATTCCCACAAATATAGCAACACACAATTAAATATAATTAAAGTAAAAAAGAACACAATGAACATATTAAGTAATAAATTAATTATTTATTACTTCACAATTCATTATTTGTTAATTGATTATAATTCAATTACTTCCCACCAGTTTCCTCTACAAACACAGGACAATATACATTTTACATACCTATTAACAAACTAAATAGTTAATCAAAAATGTATAATTACTTGATTACTAATTATTACTTAATTAACTTCCCACTCTATACCCCTACAAATCCAACAACCTACACCTAAAAAACAACAAACAAAATTATATTTACACAATTTACCTAATTAATTATCAATTAACTAATTGATAATTGTTGGAAAACGAGGCAGCATCTGTGAGGCCTGCACAAATCACATGACTACATTTGTCCTTCACTGGGAACCAAACACCGAATTGTGGCGCCTGACTCTCAGAGGGTAGCGTTGCAGAACAGTCTGAGGCTTACTCAAGGGAGGTGGTGTGGGCTAGTAATCGCCATTTGCAGGTGCGCAACAATAACAATCAATAATTGATTGTCCAGTCTGTACTTTGCTTTATAAAAGTAAGAGTACATTTATTAAACACACACACTACTTAATACTATGCACCAATTTAGAAATATACATAAGCTGATGGAATTACTTTGTGACATTGCATAACATCTCCACACCTCCCGCAGGGGGGTGGGGTCAAGTACCACCACTCCCATGTATGCACATCATCTTGCCCCACCATGCAATTAGTTTAACATAACCTGGAGCGAGGGCCCTGCGCACTGGCATCAGGCGTCCCCCTCCCCCCATTACCTCAACAAGCATTAGGCAGGGTAAACCTGCCTTGGTGACACATGACCCTGACTGAGCATCTCCTACTGACCATAAAGTATGCACCTCTACATATTAGGGCTAACAGTCCGAGTTCTTCACCTAAGTGCAGCAGCAATACATGTGTACACACACTTTAGAATGACAGTACTCATAACATTTGGATATCATCAAAAATGCATTGCAATTACAGCCCCTAAAGGCATCACAGATGATCACAGGATTAAGTAAATACAGTCACACACCCTAGCAGGAGTGTCTAGCCACTTAAATCCACTTTGCTTTTGACTCCACACCTTAATCATGTACACACTGTGAACTTCAGTCCCTCTATAAAGAATAACATTAGTAAAAGCATTCATGGTGCAATTACACCTCTTCACCTCCAGGGGATGCCTTCTTCCAGACATCCACCACCTCAGCACTTCATTTCATGAAGCACTTTTTAATCATCCTCAGCTGAAGAACAAAAGTTCCTGGTGACGCCCCCCAGCCACTGGGAGCACTCTCCTTCACCGTCCGGGTCTCCAAGAGGGTGCATTCTGCAGGGAGCGGTCTTCACTGGCACCCTGAGCCTCTCTTCTCCCTGCGCAGAGGCCTCTTCTTCTGCGCACCGGTCCTGGGCTCTTCTAGTGGTGCTGTTAGGGGCCTGGGGGCAGTCAGGGGTGTCCTCCTTCCCACTGCCCATTGCGCCAGGCTCAATCACCTTTCGCCTCAGCAGACCACACCCCAGAGAGAGCTTCTCTTCCTGTGCAAGTACTTTTTAAAAGTTGATCAGGGAGCTGGCACGAAGTCTCTGTGTGTCCTGTCAAACAGCGACACACCACTTCCCTGCCCCTGCTCCCTCCTTCTTGTCCAGCCTCTGGGGGATTTGGTCAAAATGGTGTGTCCAGTGTCTCTGGCCTTGTAGCTCCACCTATCTTTTCTCCTCGGAGGGAAGATCTTCGCTCTGGGAGGAAAGATCATTAATCTAACCTACCAGGGTCAGACTCCAGCCAGGGACTTAGAGAAATATGACATTTCTGGACGACCCAAAAGCAGTACAAATATGACTTTGGACTCTGCAGAATACTTCTTTTCACATCTGCTACACTGCCCTTTAGTGCGTGTCTTGAATCTGTAGGCCTTTTAGAAGTTACTCTAGCCATGGGTTCCACCTCTCCATAAGGGAATAATGAAGTGAAAAACACAGTAAAACACACTGACTTTCCCTGGCATGTTTCCTTCCAGTATATAAAGCCTTTTCCATATCACCACCCAATTCTGCGTAAGTCCTGCCACACCATTCACTCTGTAGCTGCTCCTGGGCTGCGCACGCTAGGAATCGCTCCTGCACAGCCACTACACGTGTGCACACGCATATACACATGTGTCTGCATGTAACCAGCGCGGTGCCCCATACTCCAGCTGCTGCGCAGCAGCCTAGTCAAGCCAGGGGGACACCAGTAAAATCTCCATGCAGTCTCCTTCATTATGAGTTCACTGTGGATGCCTCCCAGATTATGAGGCTCCCCCACAGTAAAAGCTCAACAATTAGGTGCTCAAAAAGCAAAAAATCCGGGCGGCCCCTAGTGTCAAACCCACCTTCTAACAGTAATAAACAATTAATTGATAATTAATAAAATATTACTTATCTTTCCACCCTATACCCTACCCAAACAAACAAAACAGTCCGCACCAAAAATACAACTTAAATTTTTTTATAGTTACTCAATGTACATCATTAATTATCAATTAACTTATTAATGTTAATTAAAAGACTCATTATTAATTAAGTATAGATTACTAACTTTCCACCCTGTACCCCAGCAAACCTTACAACCTGCTATAACTATATAGATTACTATTAACAATGAAATAAAAAATTATAAATAACTTACATTTAATAACTTTAATTTAAAATGAAAAACAATTATACATACGATATATGACATATACAATGAAAATATGAACTAAAACACATACAAATAATTGTAAAAATTATATTTACAACAATATTATTGCAAACGATATTAAAGACATATATATTCATGCAAACAATATTATTTACCTAAAAAGCTACATTTATTTCCACGATATTTCTGCATCACAATGTTAAAGTGTCACGATATTAAAAACTAGGGGTGGACGGAGGTCACGGAGTTCCATTACGTGGAATTCCGCTGCATTGCATAAAAACTCAGTGGAATTCCGCGGAGCTCTGATCCGCCATACATTGTTGTCACTGTGGGAGATCGGATCTATGACAAACGTTGCCTACACAGGGCATTGCGTACAATGCTGGATGCTACTGCAGCTGGCTGGATTAAGCGCACAATCTGCAGCCCGCCTAGGTCCACTGCCCCTTGCTGCAGTGCAGAGGCTGACCGTTGAGCTTCCTGCTCCTGCCATGGAATCTGTCTGCATCCCATGCCTCAGATAGCAAAAGGCCGCCATCTTGAAGTGGAAGCCTGGCTTTTCCTACTCCGTCTCCTTCTGCCTCTATCCTCCTCAACATACCGCTGTAGGGCCATGAAGACCCTCAGTTACCACCCCAAAGACCAACTCAACCTGCTGAAAGCAGCATTTCGTTGTTCCGAGGTAGGCCGCTTACCATCATCCGCACAGCTTGTCTGAGATCCGCCGCCAGAAACTCTGCCCAGAGATTTCACATAGCTCTGGGGACCTCCGCGAGAAAAGGAAGAACAGAGACTGGTAGTCCCACAATGTTTACCCATGGCATAGAAAACGGATTTAGCAGCAGGGACTCAGAGCATATATGAAATGGAAATTAAACGAGGCAAAATTATGTACCTGCAAGTTCAGAGATGCACCAAGGTCGGTGGGTATATGGGTCTTCGTCAAGTGCCACTTGGTATGGAGAAGTGAAGGCAGCAGGTAGAAGACGAGCTTCCTTCATTCCACTTGGGCAGCATCTCAAAAGTTCACAGTGGGAAAACAGAACTCAAATGAGCGGAGCTAAGGGGGGATGTGTCCGCTGGTGTGCGGCTCAGTAAGGCTGTGTTGGTGCTGCCCGCCCCTGATGCAGGGCCATCTCACCTGTATGCCCTCCAGCCCCAGTCACCTGGCAACAGGCGCAGAGCTATGATCAACTCCTGAGCTTCACGGAAGCACAGGGGGTAAAACCCAATGCCCAAAACAGCCACCTCACACCTGAGAACTCCAGCAACTTCCAATCTGAGAGTGCAGATGCAGCCAGGCAGTGAAGGGGGGGGGAGGGCTGGGAGAAGGGGGGGCCGGTGTGAACTGGAGTTATCCCCATCGCATGTACACTCTGATGGCTCCCTGCACAACAGGGCAGCACCAGTCCCTGGGCCACTGTAGACACCAGGCAGAGGGCACTGATGGAGGCGAGCCCATCCCGGTAGGGCTCTGATATTGTTTTTTTATATTTATTTATTTAATGCGATTTTATATAGCGCAAACTTTACCCGAAGGTGTCAGAGTGCTTTACATAAGAACCAGTTGCAAAATATAAGGACTTAGGATTACATGGGTTACATAAAAGATACAAACAGAAAAAATTGCAAATGTACAAGATGTAAAGTCACACATATACTAGTGATTAGAGTTATCTCTATATACATAAGGAAGGGATACGAATGGATATACTCTAAGAGTCACATAGGAATGGTAGAGAGTACAAAGGTCTACTGCATATACTAGTGATTAGAGTTATCTCTATATACATATATACACATGGTGTATTTTCTCAGGTCAAGACCCAAAAAAAAACCAGAAAAGCAGAGTTCCATTAAGTGGGGTCGGAGATGGGATGCAGTCACAGCCCCAAAGGAGGGTGGGAGGGATACAAGGGTATGGAGAAAAGGCAAATCAGAAAAGACAAGAAACATTTGAGGATCGTCAAGGGGGAAACAAGGGAAAAGGGTTAAAGGACGAGGGAATGGACAAGATGGCAGGTCAGGGTCCAGAGAAAAGCGGCAGAGAGCAGCAGCAAAAAGGCGGCGGGTCTGCTGCTGAGAAGCCATTGGAAGCTCCGCTCAGACACCAGTATAGGTTAGGGCTTCTCAGCCAAAGCAGCGGGGCCTGCCGCCCTGTCCATGCGCCCCTAGGGGTGGGCGGCAGGGGCAAACTCCACCATGTGATGGAATCATAGTTTTTGCTCAACTCCACGCTCACCAGTGGAGTCATAAAATTCTGCAAACTCCACCCACAGAGCAGATTAACCCGCCCACCCCTATTAAAAACCGAATAGTTCAATATGGATAGCTTGATATTATGTCCAAATACCATTCTAGTATACATGGTCTACCGTTTGCACTCATTTGATTTGAAGCAAGGTTGATGCTGTATAAATACCACCATTGGTTTGTTGGGATCCACTGGTCTGTAGCATCTTTATGGCTTCTGCAGACCTGACCACGGGTGGTACGACTCACATGAGGGTACAATTAGCATTCAGTTCCTAAAGAATTTGTGGTCTACCCTGAAAAGTTCATGTTTAATGCTTGAAACAAGAATCGTATGTTCATGTGCATGAAATCATGATTCTGATCAGGCTCCATGCTGGACTTCAGTGACAAAGTTACATTCTGGGTAGAGCTTGCTGGATGAAGTTAAGTGCATTAGGATTAAGGTGACACCAGTGGATGTTGATGGCTCATGGTCAAGGGCTGAATAGCTAAACTAGAGCGTGGGTGAAACATGTCTAGTTTTCTGTGGTTGTCTTCCACTAGCTTCTTGTCAGTATAATTCTCAAACTTTTTTTTTAATGTATTTTCATTTATCTTTCAGGGATTTTCTTACCGGATATCACTGTCTCTCAGCCGAGGAATACAAACGTGAGAGCTGGTGAAGCAGTGACATTACAGTGCTCTTACAATAGCCGTGAGAAGACTAGCATTGGTGGCTACAAATGGTTTTTCATCAAACCCTCCTCCTCTTCTATGACCGAGGTGACCAACAGCAGCGAAAAGTTCAGCGGAAGGGTCTTCCTGCCAGAGCACTCTTTCTTCACCTCGCAGCAGAAGGCCGACGTGGAAATTCAAGACGTGCAACCCAATGACACAGGAACATACATTTGTGAGGTGGAGCTCTTTATGATTAATCGCAAGGGGCGTGGAAATGGGACACAACTGTTGGTGCTAGAGGGTAAGCGGCAATCTTCCAGGCGGCATCTGCTGATTTAATAAAATCATCAAATAGGCACACCCGTTACTTGTCCAAACTGCAGAACCTGCGAGTGCTCGAGCATCCAATGGCATAGAATTCACCATACTCAAGGTGGCCAGTTGTTATTCTATTATAATACATGGGATCCTGCAATCCCTGTATAAACAGCCATCTCTAATTGCTCTATAACCACCACCTTGTGATGCACCCAGTCTCCGATTATAAAGAAAAGACAACAGAACTGTAATGATGAAAGATTTATGTACCAAGGTTTTAAGTAGTTTATGGGAAATGTGTTGTATAGGTTAAAGTATCTCCTAGCATACATGATAAGGACAATGTAATTCACCTCAGAGTTCCATAACCTTATAAAGAAGCTGCCTAGTTCCTCAATATGGTTATGGAACTCCTCTATGACTTTCAATATTCTTATAATGTACAACAGGGGTGACTTTACCCCTTATATAATCACATTGACTGAACTAATTTGTAGTGTTATTCTTTTGCATACTGCAGAATTTTTTATGCAGTTTAACAGCTTTGCAAACGTTGTAAACGTTGTAAAGATTTCCAAATTTAAATTGTTATTCCAGAATATTATTTACAGAAATATTGCCTGATATAAATATTGTGTCCTAAATATAATTTACAAAAAATCTTCTCATGGGATGTAATATTATTAATTTCAATAGCCCCCTGGCTCAGACGACCCAGCAGTAGCTTGGTCGCCACTGGCCTGAACTCTGGCAGATTAGTGAACTCTGCATGGTACCCCATTAGTGAATATTTGTGAAATTAAGTGTCTAACAGTCTGAATTGGTATTGTAGGTCTTGAAATGATATCATGTATGATCCACGCAATATGTGCCCCAGGGTAGTGATCCCAATTTAATCCACCTTCCCAAATCCCCATAACTGTGTGGTGTATTGCGATCAGCAACCACACCATAGCTGTGTCTGCTGTGTCAGTCTTTTGACTCATCTTGTGAATTTACATGCAGCCTACCAAATCTGGAGTATCGTTACTGTAGGTTCCAAGGCATGGTTTGGCATCAGTGAACCATATAAGTATTGCAGCACCTTGTCCAACCCCAGTGCTATCAGTTCCAATTGGTACACTGGGTCATTACAACCCCCACTCAGTCACTCATTAAAAACAAAGAGCAGGGAAGCTTGGTAATACAACCTGATGTCTGAGGCCCCAAACTCACCATCATAAACCATTTACTAGCATTTGTCTAAGGCTATGCGGGGGAGGGGGTTGGCCATTACACAGAATAGACTGTAACAAGGCGGATATCTCAGTGAACCAGGTATTCGGGATGAAGAGGGGGAAGATCTGCAGTACATACAGAAAGGTCTACAGTACCATCATCTTCATGAGCGCCACTCTACCCATGATGTTCAGAGGGAACTTGTTCCATTTATAAAGATCTGTATTGATTTTGGAAAAACAGTGAAAGAACTGACCTGAAACCCAAATATACCCTTGAACTAAACAACTCCCTCTGAAGTCCTCCGTCCCCACATGAGAACCATCTGTCGCCGGAACACTTAAACAATAGAAACAGTACATAGCTCATTACAAGGCATTAGAAGTGAACTTCCTCCTATGCAGGATCTCATTCCAATCGACGTCTACAGTCGTCTTTATAATGGACGTCAGAGCCAGTAAGGCGCCCCCTCGCTGAAGCCATGGGGTAGAGTCCCCGGTCATAGTGCTATTATTGGCAACATCCCCACCCACAGTCTGAGCATGCATGAATAAATAAATACACAAGACAACTTTTGTTTGGGAAAATATTGCTGCAGGTTTATTCCATACAAAAGTATACAATAAGGTGGGTTATCTCACGGGTGATCCAAGGGCAGGCAGCTGTACCAACCTATGCTGCCCCACCCGCCTGATGAGCCAAGCATTGTGGGGAACCCAATCAGTGCTACACCTTTTGGGGGATCCTCCCCCGGATCACGTGACCGGTTGGTCCCTTATTACTCACGCCCTTTCAGGGCGGAGCGTAGCAGGGCAAACCCCAGATTGGTCAGGCCCCCAAACGCCTGAAGGACTAACAGGGCGCCGTCGCGGTTTTCCAGGAACCTGTCCTGAGGCTCCTCGTCTTTGACTCTGACTCCCCTATTGTGCCACGCAGAGGTACCCTTACTGTACATGTCTGCCGCAGAGGTACCCTTACTGTACCAGTATGCTTCCAGATCGCCCTGTAACTCTGCCTGCAATGAAAAAAGAAAACATTACAATGTTTTACGTACATTGCGTGCCAACCCCATGCCCGGTAAGCGGTAGGGTGGGAGACGGCGTGTCTTGCACAAAGAGTATGGCAGAGAGGCGGGGGGTGGTATACATACCCTCCCCCGGCCTCTGTGCACCGAAGTGACACACCTAGCGCGCCAAGGCGAAGGACTCCTTCCCTAAGTTCAACCCTTAGACCAGAAGGGGTGGCGTTTGTGCCCAAATGGCACTAAAGGGCCACCCTTTTAGGTGGCCCCCTGCAACGGCCACGGGCAGCCACATAGTGCCATTATTACCAACATCCCCACCCACAGTCTGAGCATGCACGCATAAATAAATACACAAGAAAACTTTTGTTATGGGTAAATATTGATGCAGGATTATTCCATACAAAAGTATGCATTAAGGTGGGTGTTCTTATGGGTGATCAAAGGGCAAGCAGCTGTACCAACTTATGCTGTCCCACCCTACTGATGAGCCAAGCACTGTGGGGAACCCAATCAGTGCTCCACCTTTTGGGTGATCCTCCTCCGGATCACGTGACCCGTTTTTCCCTTAGTACTCACGCCCTTTTCAGGGCGGAGCGTAGCAGGGCAAACCCCCGGTTGGTCAGGCCCCCAACCGCCTGAAGGACTAACGGGGCGCCGTCGCGGTTTTCCAGGAACCTGCCCTGAGACTCCTGGTCTTTGGCTATGGCACTCCTATTGTGCCCCGCATATGTACCCTTACTGTACCCGTCTGCCGCAGAGGTACCCTTACTGTACCAATCTGCTTCCAGATCGCCCTGTAACTCCACCACAGCTCAGGAGGCGGCCCCCGTTGCCACCAGAGCCCCCACCAAACAGCTCATTTCTCACTTGCAACCTGCTTTCTAGGGCCTCCTGCATGTCCAGTGGAACGTGTCCATGCCCACCTGTGACAAATGCACCCATGTTTGACAACTTAACCTTAAGCGTATGCCTGGATTACCCGTGCCACCAAGACAGCTATCTTCTCACTTACCACCTCTCATTTCAAGGGCCCCCTGCAAGGCCAAGGGAACAAATCCATTCCCAATGGTGACAATGAACACCATCTTTATCAAAGTAGTCTATAGGTCTTGCCCCCACTCTATTTGTGCAGAGTTCTGCAATGTACACTTCTGCCCCTGTATGGGCAAGTAAAACTAACCCTGGGCATAGTTTGCGTAGTAGCGCTACGCGTAGCTATGTGAAGTGCACTTCACGTAGTAGCGCTATGCGTAGCTATGTGAAGTGCACTTCGCACTACGCGAGCTACGCGTAGCACTACGCGAACTGCGTAGTGCAGTACGGAAATGCTGTTCGCAATGATTACACAGTGCCGGATGCTTGTCCACACTGTGAAATTATTGCAAACAGCATCTTGCACAGTGCAAGCGGTCGCTTTGTGCCGCTTGAGTAGATTTTTACTCGAGCGGCAGCTTTCTCAATGCGGACTGGTAGTTTCTCATCGCGAGCGGTCACGAGCATACGCGACCACTGGCAATGAGAAACCTGATCTCCCCACGGTAAGAATCTCTCCGGGAAATTTATTTTCCACGCTTGCGAACGGCAACTTGATTTTGCTGATCGCGAGCAAGGAAAAAGTCTTGCGGGGATATAATTTTGCTCGCTCCCAGTCGCCAACTTGACATTGAGGACTGCAAACAAGCAAAAAATGCCCGCTACACTATGTTACGCATTTTTGCACTGTGCTACGTGCAATTCGCGTAGCACGTAGTTGCGCAAACTAGGCAAACTACACGAGTGTAGCGTAGTTTTCCGCCCATGGGTAAGTAAAACACCTGTAACATTGCAAATCCCACTGCCCTCACCTTCTCGGGCAGTCCGGTGGAAAAGAGGGATCCTTAAAATTGGTTCTGCTACTTTGACTGGCCTCCTAGCCTGCAAGCACCCTCGTCTGAAAGCAGTCTATCTGCTGTGTTGCCTGTGCAATGTCTGCACCCTGGCGCAAGACGTCCCGTTCTATACTCTTGCTAACAGACTACCTTCAGTGAGGCTGGAGTGAATGGTTGTATGTTGTGCATCTGACAGAAGAACCTGGGTTCACTTTGGCTGGGATCAAATTGTTGCATCTGTCACACTCACAATAGTGTCAGTGTGCTGTTCTTTTGCATTCTACACTGCAGAGTGTGCCTGGTACGATCCTAGACACCCCCTGCGTGCAACCCACTTTGACCCAAGATGTAAAGCACAAGACCCAGTACTCTTGGTTACCCTGGCCATAGCTGCCCTCCACCGAATCCATGTGTAAGGGTAACTGGTCCTTGGTTTAATTCCTAGTAGTCCATGTGTTATGCCATACTACATTTCTGCCTTTTTCCATGCAGTTAACCCGCTCACACACGAGATCCACTGGTAGCAAGTCCAGTATCAACTGTACATGGAATTTAAATTCTCCTAACCTGCACGGATCCCCTGGAGGCCGTAGTAATACTGCCCGGTCAGCAAGTACACCCACTGTACAGTTGTAACATCGTGACTCATGGCGCCGACCACCGCACGTGCCTAATACCGGGCAGTATGTACCCAGCCCAGGAGCCTCAGCAATAGGCTTGGTGTGGATGGGTTGTTAATGATGCCTGGCAAGAAGTGTAATACCTTTGACAAACCTCTACTGACCAGCATCTATATCATATCTTAAACATATTTACTGGTTTTGCCACCTGGCACCCTTCTGGTTGGTGATATGGAACCTCATACCCAGCTTAAGCTGACAGTCTTGCGTTGCCGTCACACCACCAGTGTCCCTTGAATCACCCTCCATCTTTATGTGCAATGATCATACTGCTAAGTGGGCAATCAATTCAAAATCCCTCCTTTCCTGCCAGACTGTTCCCTGTTCAGTTTAATCTGTGGTGACTGCACCCAGACTTCCCCGGCAGCTTTTGTTGCTGACTGTGTGAGCAGTTGCTGACATTGAGGGAATCTCACACTTGCAGCTTACAACTACAGCGATTATTTAAATTAATATGATACTGTGTATCTGACTGAACTATGCAAGGGTTTGGGGGCCTGACCAAGACAGCGTATCTGACGCAAAGAGGATGCCAGGGAGGCGGGGGGAGGTATAAGTACCCTCTCCTGACCTTTGTGCGCCGCAAGTGACACACCTAGCGTGCCAAGGCAAAGGACTCCTTCCCCGAGTCCAACCCTTAGACCAGTAGGGGTGTCGGTTGTGCCCAAATGGCACTAAAGGGTTGTCCTTTTAGGTGCCCCTCTGTGGGGGTCAAGGGCAGCCGCAAATGTCATCTCTAAACCATTGCTCCAGGTCCAACAGCCTCATCTCGGGGAACCCTCCCCCTCTGAGATGGCCCAACTGCCACCAATGTGGTGCATTGGGTAAAGCCGTTGTGAAGCCGCTCTTCCCACGGTGCAACTATGGTCTGCGTCCAATGACTCCGGAAATCGTTTATGCGGGACGCAGCCCCTCTGGGATTTAGGGTCTCTGCTCTGCTTTGGGTGCCTGGGTTCGGCTGGATGTCTGAGAATGTTCACGATTGGGTGCGAGGCTCAGAGCCTGATTGCATTGGATTTCTGATTTTTCCGGGGCCCATTCCCAGAGTCTCAAACAAGTGTGAGTGGAAGTTAAAGACTACCTTTAGTTTAGCAGGGATATTTCTCTCAGCTTTGTTTTGATAGCATCAAAGGATTTACATTGTTTCTGGATCACTTTAGAATAGTCCAGGAAGACCGTGAAATGAGTAGACTGAAAGGTCAGGGTCCTCTGCTTGCACTCTACATGCAGGGTATTGTCTTGGTACCCATTGTTAAAGATCCAGGAAATCATGGGAGTCGGTCGGGGTTTCTGGGCTAAATCAACCACAAACCACTGTGACAGGATTCCATCTGGGATCCAGGATTTGAGCCCAACTATCCGTCTCTGCTCCTTCTGGGTACACTATGAAGGTTGTTCTGATGGGATCGGTTTTCAGCATCCTCGGCCCTGGCCTCGAAGGGGGGGCTAGTGGAGCTCCATTTTATCACCTTTGTCTTAAGGTCCGCCACCACATCATCTAGGTTGGAGACCCTCCACCTTGATTACTCTTCCCACCACGATTTGCAGAACCTAGTGAAAGAGAGTGACATCTGCGCCCACCTCCCCAGTTTTGGCTTGAACTGCCTCCCAGGAGGACTGTATTGCCTGCAAGATCCTCACCACCTCTGTGGACTTCAGATGACCGTGGTCAGGGGTTGCCACAGCAGGCGGCCTCATAGACTCCGACGAGGCGGTAGTATACTTGTCTAGTTTAGGCAGCATTTGCATGTGGGACCCTTTGTCTTTACCCATTATGGGCGGTGGGTCCAATTAATACAAGGTAGAAATGAGGAAGCGGTTTGTGGGCATCTGTATCATCTTGTATCCTCCTTATGTGATGGGCCCCCTTAGCTCCAGTCAAGGTCTTGTGTCTGGGATTATTATGGCGGGAAACATCGTTTACATTGCATGCGATACATTGCATGCTATTACAGCGCGATAGTTACAGCAACTGCGTTGCTACATCGCGAACCATTACATCGCAAGTCGTTACAACAACTTGCTTTAGGGGGCAGAAGGTGTTGGATTTACAATCCAACACCTTCCATGCTGTTGCAAAAACTGGAGTAGGAATAGTAAATTATACTATTCTTAATTACTGCGTGCCCCCTACAGAAAGTTGTTGTAACGACTTGAGATGTAATGGTTTGCGATGTAACAATGCAGTCGCTGTAACGACTGTGTTGTAATGGAATGCGATGTATTGCATGCGTAGTAAAGAGATATATTTGAGCAACCCGCCAGTCTGCTCCATCCCACATGATGGATGCCTTCAGAAAGGCCCCAAAGGCCTATCGGCAGACCAGCCCCCAGGGTTCCCTGGAACTGCTGGGGCTGAGACCTCAATAAGCCGAACACAGAGTGTAGGTACAATACTGCTCATCCACCACTAGGGCCACCGCATCATGGGTCTTTATATTTCCTCCCCAGGCTATGCCTTTGCTTCCAGCAACCGTTTGACTGCTGATGGGGAGGGGGAAAGGGCCAGGTCGCCCCTCCTAATTCCACAGTCCAGAGGGGGGCGGAAGAGCAGCTAAGAGGAGCCACCTGATCCCTGGCCGCTTGCCTCTCAGGGTTAGAGTGAGGCAGAACGTACAGTCGGTGTCCTCTCCTCTCGCGGCAGGGCTTGTGCCTCCATTCCTCTTGCACTTCATTGCCATTGGTGAGGACTTCGGAGCGAGATGCCTGAATACAGCTCTATCTGGGGGGTCCATGCCAATGTCATAGAGGGCCAGGACTGGGCGTCTCTTCCTCTGTCCCTCCTGGCGATCCTACCTCCTTCCACCATGTAGAGAGCTCCTCACCACATATCTCTGCCTCGGGTTTGGCTAACTGCAGCAGCAGCCGCTAATGTCCGGCTTTCCAGGCTGGTTGGGACCCAGCCTCTCCCCACTCCGGCCCCCAAGTGGCTTCTAACTATATTTTTTTATTTTCCAGCTTTAGAACCTTGGAAAACTTGTCACATGCTGACTTTTATATGTAAGACGTGCAGTCATCTCTGCAATACAAGTTTCCAGATCTCACTCTTCTAATGCACTATCTCTAGGTTTTTTTTAATAGCTAATTTGTAAGTTTCAAGTTATTCAGAATCTTGCTGCACAAAAGGTATTGGATGATCCATGCATCTCTCAGGCCAAGCCACTTCTTAGATTCCTTCCCTGGCTTCCCATTCAAGTCCAAGGAGACTTGAAGACCATTTGCTTTTGAAGAACCGGGTTTTAGAACCCAGCGGCGCCAGGGATAACGCCCGATGTCTTCGGATTCCCCTGCCTCGGCAAACAGAGACACGGGACACTTCTTGATGACGTCAAAGACCAAATTTATTGGCTGCAACCAGGAACAGAGGTCTACGAAGCACAACACGGGTGGTTCGCTAGAGACTGCACAAATTCATGGAGCGGAGCATCGTCTTTTATGCCAAAAATCACATTCCTGGCTAGCATCAATTACATACAAACTGACCAATAGAAAAACGACATTTCAAACATATCGCATGACGACAATCCCACTTTCCGTTGTCCAGCCCACCAGAAATGACCAAGCAAAAATCCAACATTCTTGTTCGAACAGGCCGGACAAACCCATCATAAAGATCTCAACCCAAATCAATAATTAAGCCATAAAGGAAGGAACAGAAGCAGATGAGAAGCAAGATGGAAGGGTGTGTGCATGTACCATAAACTCAGCAATGACCTGCTCTTTTGATCTCTATCTGACCAGCGGCTTAACAAGGAACTGGCTCAACGAGGTCAGACTCGGGTAAGGTAGTCAGTTCGGCCAGGTCACACAAAAGTCAGCTAAGGTGTACGTGTCCCAAAGACTCGTTCGCCATAGTCATCGGCCTATGTGAGGGCAACCACACAAAATGGCTGCCGCACACAAAAAGGAACCCGAGGGTTCAAACGAAATCCCTGAATACGTAGTGTTCTCATTGATCGGTTATGACGAAAACATTCGTACATACCACACTCGTCATTTGCGGTCCGCTGATACCAAAATCGTCTATATCTGACGACCTTCATTGAACGGGTTCAGAATCTACAGAACCACAAACCCTCAGTACCGCAGTACCACAGAACCACACTTTATCTGCAAGTTCTGTTGTGGTGAATTCCCTGATTCATCAGCTCCCATATAGTTGTTACACCCCTTACATTCTCTTTAATCTAGCACTGCACTTTTTCATGAATTACCACAGTTTAGGAAAGCTCATGTTAGACGTGGATGTTTCTCCAAATATGGAACTCTCTTCCCAGTGATTTAAAATCTTCACTTTTCTGTCCGGTTTGTCCATGAATAAATCCATATCTGTGTGAAGACCACAGTAAAGTTTTTCAGGTTGGTAGTATCCTTCTACCAGTGCTTTGAAGCTGGATGGTGGTGCTGTTTGCTTCATACAAAATATAAAACATAATGTAAGAATACAGCTAACATCAAAACTACTGCCAGTCTCCCCACAGACTAACAACCCAATTTCCTACAGAAAGGTTTTCCTCCACAAACATTTAAAACGTTATTCATAAATTTGCCAGGCTACAAAGGTGCCAAGTGTTTTTCAACTACTATTTGATAGCAAAAAAAGTACATTTTGTGAAACCGGTACTTCTACAAATAGAGTTTTAGCTGGACGTCTGTAGGCAAAGAACTTTTATTGAGAAACATTCTTCTGCATTACATTGCATCCTCAGGTGAAATTTTACACAGTTCACCAAGTGTGCTAACTGCACAAGGTGTAATGCTTTTCAAAATTGCCTTAACCCCATTTTAAACCATCCTGTGACTTAGAGACACACGCACAAAGCCTTTTTGAGGTCGCAAATGGGCTAATTTACATAATTGTCCCGTTTGCGAAAGCAAAAAGGCATTTTGACATGTACCAAAGCCAAACAGCAATTCAATACCCTGTTAGCAATTTGGATTTGCGTTTCGGTATTAGGAAGGGCATGTGGAGGGCGTCCCTTCCTAATACAGAATTGCAGTGGTATGTATGAATTTTTTACTACCGAAATGTGGTCGTAAAACATTCACATTTTACCACCAAATGCAGTTTGGTGGTTACCCATACACAAATGTGAAGGGGTCCTCAAGGGACCTCTTCCCCTTTGTGAATGTTTGTAAAAGCATTTTACAAGAGCAGGTAGTGGTACCACGGACCACTACCTACTCTTATAAATTGAGAAGAAAACTTTTAATTTTTTGTTTTTCAAATGCATCCTGTTTTCCTTTAAAAAAAAAAAAATCATTGAAAATATCACAGACATGGTGATCTGCTGACACCCGAAGGGCCCCAACCCTGTGATTTTAGCGATTCCCAATGGGTCGTAAACTAGGATCTACTTCATTATTTTTAATCAGGTAGTTGTATTTGCAACCCACTGGGAATCGCAAAAGAAACTTGAATGAGGTTGCACATTCCAAACTTTCGTACATATGGCCCTTAATGACACCATTTCTGCATCTTTTTAGCTCCTCAAATCCTAGGATCCAGATTCCCTTC
>NW_028248726.1:0-62063 GCF_964263255.1 Lissotriton vulgaris
TATAGTTTAGTAGTGATTGATCTGGAGAAACACAAACTCTGAATTTAGAACGTAATACCATGGTTGGGGGTTCTCTTTTATAACCAGAATTGATTTTGGTTCAAATGAACCCTTTTTGCAACATTATGTTAATCAAAGACTGGGGAAAAACCCATAACGATGTAATTTATACCTTGCAGTTGGCATGCAGCTCTTAGTTGACAGTTAATAGCTCATTGTTCTATGTTAGGATTTTGACTTATAAACTGCAAGTAACAATAGGATCTCTCTGGCAAAAGCAGTAACCCACTGGCCTATTCAGAGTCACTGTCTCTCTAGGGTGTTCTGCTTCGAAGGCCGGCCCAGAAAACTAGAGGTGAGCTTCAATAGGGGTTGTGGTAGACAGGCCTTCAAGGTTAACCCACATTTGCCACTGCTAGGGTTCACCTGCTGGTGCAAAGACATCAGGCCTTCTAAGGTCTTGCGGGTCCTTCCAAGGTCTAGCATGGAAATGTGCTCTCTCAATAGAGTGGTCTGGTGGACTGGTCAAGAAGGCTGTACCTGGTTCCCCAGTTCCAAATTCGGCAGCTCTGACCATAGTGCCACATCTCCCCCACCGAACACCATACTACGCCACTGAGAGAAACCCGCACTGCCTTCAACTACAACCCAATTGCGCCTGCTAGAAACACCTGGAGGCGACTTAATTCAAAGTACGCACTAGACAAGAGCAATATGCTACCTAAAAAAAGTGACAACATTCTGGAAAAAGCAAACGCTCATAAGGAATGTAAGATTAAATAAAGCATGTGAAATGTAAGCAGGAACAACATGGTTAACTTAACGCTTTTGCACTTATTATTCAGAAATCAATGAGTGCTTTTGCATGAAAAGTTAAGGCCATGACTACAGAGCCGGAACGGACCTGCTTCAATGCCCAATGCTTATATCCGTACAAAACGAAAGCAATATGGTTTAAAAAGACAACATTCATGAATACCGGTCAGCAGTATGCATTTTATTTTCCAGTCCGCCCATCAAGCAGGTATTGCAGTACTTCCAGAAATGGTGCACTTCCCCACCCGCGGAAAACAATGCTGTTCAGAGAAAGACAAGAAAACAAAAGTAGTGCTTCACTGGCAAACTCTGTGGAGTGGCACTAATGTGTTTTGGGCGTGAATAAAATCAATCTGGCCCCTTTTCGACCCACTCTGTCTTGCTTTTGTTATTTTTTTACATTTTGAACCTTTTATTTCTCTCCATACCAAGGCTGCACATTGGAAGTGAAAAATGTCACAAAAAAGATGACCTTTCAAGCAAAATGGTTTTTATTTTTTGGATTCATTTCACAGAGGAACAAATAAAGAAAAAGAAAAGAAAGAGGGAGTAATGGCTACAAGGCCCAGGGAAAGGGACACGACACCCTGACCTTGCAGCTTGCTCTAGTGCTTCGAGGCCCAGGGAAAGGGGGCCCCCTCCCCTGGGCTTTCGAAGCAGTAACGAGGCATTTCATAAAACACTGCCCTAGCACCAGTTGATCTGGCTGCTGCCTCCTATGCAGGTTTCACATCTTCTTGAATGTTCCTGCTCTGTCAAGTGAACAACAGCCCAGTGCTGCTGTTCACCAGGGGGCCACAATTAAAGGACAGGAGGGCCACATGCGGCCCCCCCGGGCCATACTTTCAGTATCCCTGCTCAATACTGTTACTAGAGAGTTTATACACGAATTTTACAAATTCATTTACAAAAATATATTTTTTTATGTTCATTTTCTTAATTAACCTTTGTCCTAAAAGGCTGGATTTAAGCACATAATTCATTCATAACATCTAATTGATTCACTCATGCACTGTGGCACATTCACTCACCCTTTTGTCCTGTCGGCCCACTGTACTCACGACATGAGTCTGTGGCTGGAATCAGGTATGTTTATTTGCAATCATTCAGCATGCTTCTTCACGTCCTTCCTCTTCCCCAGTTCCTGTGTGTGTGTGTGTCCCCTGACCGGAACTGGTGTCCGGTTTCCTGCCCCTTCCCACCAGTGATTGTCGAGGGTCCTAGTGCCCTATGTCCAGGTCACGACATCTCCCCCCTTGTTGCAAAACAAAATCGAGTTATTGCCGACGCCAACTGTTGTC
The DNA here is from genome assembly GCF_964263255.1 of Lissotriton vulgaris. Taxonomy (NCBI): domain Eukaryota; kingdom Metazoa; phylum Chordata; class Amphibia; order Caudata; family Salamandridae; genus Lissotriton; species Lissotriton vulgaris. The sequence continues at coordinate 2,118 of NW_028248726.1, forward strand.
AGAGAGAGAGAGAGAGAGAGATGGAGAGAGAGTGAGAGAGAGAGAGAGAGAGAGAGAAAGAGAGAGATCATCACATCACATCTCTTCAATCAGTCCCTTTGGTCTTTTGCATTCTCTTCTCTGCCCTGCCTCTCCTTTGTCCATCTGCACGCCGTCATCCTGTCTGGTGTCTCCCGGTGCGATCGCCCTTCCGTCTTCTTCCTCGATCTTCAGTTCCTTGAAGTGTGAGCTGTTTCTTGTGATGTGGTAGCGTCCTGCTGATGCTGTTATCATGGGCCCTTTTACTTTGGTCATTGTCAATGGCTCCTTCGAGAACGGGCTGTCTGATTTCCTCAGCTGCCGTTGCCGCACTACCACTCTGTCTCCTTGCTTTAGTTGTGCCGGAGTGGCGTGTCTCTTTGCGTCTGCATATGTCTTCATTTTCGCTTTTGCTTCTTGATCTTTGGTGGCAATGCTGCCTTGCTCTTGCTTCGCTGCTGCCTCCAGCTGCGGTATCCACGTCCTGCTTGATCGGCCAAGCACTAGCTCAGCGGGACACCGTCCTGAGGAGCTGTGAGGGTGTTTCTGTAGTCTCTTAGTACTTGGCACAGGGCCTGCCCTATTGATATCTGCGTCAGTTTGGCTCTTTGTACAGCCTTCTCTATGTTTCCCATGAATCTTTCTGCCATGCCATTTGCTTGTGGCCACAGGGGCGTTATTTTCCGGTAACGGATCCCTAGGTAGTCCATGAATTTTCTGAACTCCTCCCCTGAGAAGGGCGGACCATTGTCAGTCTTTAGAGTTTGCGGGGAGCCCCACGCCGCAAAGACGTGATCCATAGCCGGCATCGTTGCGCTTGCTGATGTTGACGCCACTTGCCTCACAATGGGAAACCTGGAAAACTCATCAATTATAACAAGCAGGTAGTTTCCTGTGTCCAGGGGCCCGTAGAAGTCTGCTGCCAGCTCGGTCCACACTGCCTTTGGGAGCTCTGACATCTGTAGTGGTTCCGGTTTTGCCGGCTGCCCTGTCACTTGGCAGATATGGCAGTGTGCGACTGTGTCTTCTACCATGTTGTCCAAACCCGGGAACCACACTTTCTCCCGTAGCAGTTTTTTTTTGCTACCATGCCTCTATGTGATTTGTGCGCTAAGTTCACCGTCTGTCTCCACAACGCTCTTGACATCACTATTCTCGTTCCTCTCATTATTATTCCATTCTTGGTCTCTGAGAGCTCTTCATGAATCTTTTTGATTGCCAGCATTTCTTCTTTGATCACTCCCTTTTCCATAATGCTGTTGTTGTTGACATGCCCCCACCTCTGTTGTCTTGTCACTGTTTTGATCACTTGCATTGTGGCATCCCTCTCTGTTTCCTGTTCCAATTCCTCCATCGTTATGGATGCCGGAGTATTGTGTTTTAGTACAAAGTTCAGGTACTCCTCCGCCATTGATGTTGCCTCAGGTACATGCGGTAGAGGGTGCCGTGACATGTAGTCTGCCGGGTTGTGCTCTTTCCCTTCTTTGTGTACGATCTTGAAATTGTAGTCCATGAGTCAAATCAAATCAAATCAAATCAAATCAAATCAAATGAGACTTTATTTCGGTTAATATTTCAAACCATAAAAAGTACATACATTGATTACATTTTCAACTTGCGCATCAATACAATATTAAAAAACATTATACACAAATATCATTAAAAATCATCATGATTGTTAGTTAGCAAAAAGTGTCCTTCTGGTCCTGACATAGTGCAGTATTACTTAAAAAAAGATCATAGGTCTAAGCAAGTTCTTATTCTCAGTGCAAGTTTTAAAAACGACAAAATATGGAGTACACAATCCTGGTGCAGGAGCTGCAAATAAATAAGGGCAGGTCTAATTTGTTTAAAATCCAATGTTCTCAGCAAATCAACAAGAAAGTAGCGTCTGGGATAATCATAAAACCTGCATAAAAATATAAAATGTAGCATATCCTGAGGAGACTTCCCGTCGCAGCCACAGGGAGCTACATGTTTGCTAAAAATGTCTGATTTGGGTCTTATTAAGAGCTGCTGAAAAGTGTTAAATCTGAACCTAGTCAGCAAGAACTTTTCATGTGAGCTAAAGGCGCAAGCCAGGTAGGGCTCCATTCCACCACACGACTTTAGCATGATAAACTTTCTGACACTTGGTTTCAGCGCTTCCACACTTTCTCTGTCCGCCAATTTAAACTTGAGATAGGCTCTTTTAACCGCTGTTATGTCCCCCTTCACAATGCTACTCGGATGGGAGAACAGTTTGGGGAACCCCAGCATTTCAAAGCAAGATTTCAAGTATTTTAGCCAGGGGATGCGCATACAGCTATCCTGAGATGTTACATCCCGTACAATCTGGTGAGTGAGTGGTATCTCCTTGTTAAGCCACAGCGAAACCCAGCAGATCAGTGGCTTCAGTGCTAGGTTATCGCATAAAAACGGTGTCCCTAGCTCCTCATGCACAACAAAATTCGGGGTACTCGCAGGGACACATAGTAACCGTTTAAAGAAGGTGTTTTCGATAACCTGTAATTGAGTATTGGACACATAGCCCCACAGTTCACTGCCGTATACCGCCGTGGCTACAGACTTGGCATTATATAACTTAATCATTGCAGTTATTGGTTTCTTTCCTATCTTTTTCGCAAGATTAAGGATGGTTCCATTAACCCTCAACATATCATTCTTCTTCTTCACCAGATGAGGGGCCCAACTTAACTTCGAGTCAAATAGCACACCCAGATAGGAAAAAGTCTCTGTGACCGGAATGGGACTATCATCAAGCTTGAATACAAAGTTCTTTCTTGGGCGTTGGCCAACCTGCATTATATAGGACTTGGAATTATTGACCATTAGGTCCCTATCAGACATGAAAACGTTAAAAGCAGTTAAAAGTGCCTGGAGCCCCTTCTCCGTGCGCGAGATTAAAACCGCGTCATCCGCGTATAACAGCACGGGGATGCCCCTTCTGCCTACTCTGGGGCAGTCAGCCTGTATAGATTGTAGAGCTGCATCCAAATCGTTAATATAAAAATTAAAAAGAAAAGGGGCAAGAATACATCCCTGACGTACTCCTTTATTTATCATAAACTTATCAGTGGTGTCCCCATTAGATGAATATCTTACATTGGCACTAGTTTGATGGTGCATATCCACCAGGAAGTCGACAATCCCAATGTCGACTCCCCTCGCCCTCATGTGCTGCCACAGCCTCCCCCTGTTAACACAGTCGAAGGCTGACGACAGGTCCATGAAGGCGAGGTGGATCGTACCCTTCTGGGCCACCGTGTATTTGCTGAGTATGAGGAATAAATTAAGACACTGAGTTATCGTGGATCTGCCCTCACAGAATCCATATTGAGATATGGACATGACATTATTTGCGGTTGCCCAACTAGTGATTCTCCTCAACAAAACTCTCCCGATAACTTTAACCTTTGAATCAATTAGGGAGATTGGACGGTAGCACAGTGGGCTACCCCTATCTCCCTTTTTGAAAACCGGGACAATGGTTGACACCCCCCAGGTCACTGGACATCCTACCACTGTGGCAGCATTGAAAACCGCCAGCAAGATAGGAACCCAGAAGTGTGGTCTGGACTTAAATAAATCAGGGGGGATGCCATCTGGGCCGGGGGCTTTGTTTGATGTTAAACCTTCTATGGCTTCAAACACTTCGCCGTACTCAAACCTGAGTACTCCTTTAGATTCCCTAGGATAGCTCACACCAGTGCCAGGGTCGGCTGAAAAGTACAGTGATTCAAAGTGACGAAACCAATCCTCTTTCATTATACAGCACTCCAGCCCATCCCCCGGTTGTTCTGACAGGAATGTTTTTTTTACTAACTGCCAGAATTTCGTGCTACTATTTAGGGTCTCGGGGTCCAAAAGCTCATTCCAGGCCTCCACACGCAGAGTCTCCTTATGTGTTTTAAGGGAGGACTTATATACTTTGCTGCAGAGTCGGATTTTCTCCTGGTTCCGCGGTACATTTGCCAATGCTGCCTTCAGGTTACGGGCAGCTTTTGAACACTCTTGGTTAAACCACCTTGGCCCGCATTTCTCTAAGTTTCCCTTAGATGGTTTCGTGAGTAACCCTGACACTTTCCCCGCCAAAGCTTGAAAGGCATTAAGCACCCCCACCGGATCTGTCCCTGTACAATTAACAATTTCATCTGCACAGGATTCCACTATATTTTTATACAGAAGGTCTGGGGTAATAGTTGACCACTTTAAGCGCCGCCTCCCGTCAGTCGTTGTCAGATTGCTTGCAAGGCGTGAGGGCATGACATCTGAGAGGCCAAAACCCCTGAGACAAACCACAAGGGGGTTGTGATCACTGAACTCACTATTATTAATATCAAAGGATTCTAAGAAAGGCAACAGAGCTTCAGAAAATAGCATGTGGTCAATAAAGGTGCCTCTACCATGCCCTTTAAAAGTCGGAGTGTCAAAGCTTTTACCGGGATCTCTAATTTCCATGCCCATTGTTAAAACTAAGTCATTCATCATGGAATTGCAAAATTCACCCTCTGCTGTATGTGCAAAATGTAGCCCATCTGCTCTATCGCAGTTTAAATCCCGTATACACTTCCTAAGGGGATCGCCACAGAGGTGCACATTGAAATCTCCCATGACCATTAGATTAAGGCTGTGTTTCTTCATGGAGGCATTAATATATTCATCTAGTACAATTAGTTCATTAAATGCTAGGGTGGTATTAGTAGCATTGTAAAAATTGACCAGTCCAACCCTATTGCTTTTGGCAGACAAAACAATACCCTGGGCACATGAACGTTGTACATTAATGGTGAGGATACTCGAGGTTATCAAAACAGAGACAAAGATCACGAATCCTCCCTTTGGTCTTCCTCTATTAGATGGAATTTCTGGCACAGAGAACGCTTTATAACCTTCTAAGAACATTTCACACTCCACATCCCAAGTCTCTTGGAGGCAGATAACCTTAAATTGTTTAATAAAAGAAACCCATTTTTCATCTGCCATTTTGGTTGCTAGACCCGCAACGTTCCAAGACACAATATTCACACATTTATTGGGCTCCTGTGGGTTGGTAGAGTCAATATTGCATGTTAGATCAGCTACATTTAATCCATCCTTACCCACAGGTACTTTATGTCAGTCACACATATCAAGACCGGACAGGAGTTCATATCTGTTATGTGTGTTGACGTTATAGGCCATCTGGCGTTGCCCACCGAGATCAAGTCTGTTCCCTGGGTTAGTTGGAAAACCTAGCCCGCCAGAATTACCTACATTATATGTAAATTGCATCCCATTATTCCCAATGTTCGGGGTCAAAGTATCAAACCGAGGTGTTGGCCTGCTCAGTTGTGGGGGTGCCGTACAAAGGTGAGCATAGAAGTAGCCCAGTGGACGAACACAGATACTACCCTCGTTGTAAACCAGGGATGCAGCTCTCAGGAGTACTGTTGCCACATGTTGGGGGTGTCTAAAATTAGCCACAATGCAATCCCCATTGCCCACTTTGTTAGAAGGCCCTACCCAGTTTACCCTTCTATCTAGCGTTATCTGATCTGAATACCCGACGGGGAAACCGCAGTTCTTATTTAGCCATGAGACTGTCTTGTTTTTTAGTGAGTCATATGACTCGCCATATGGAGATGCCGGATGGGTGCCAACTGCAGGGACATTTGTTAAGACCACCACAAAAGGCGCACAATCCGGAGGAAGATTTAGATAGCCATTTCTTCTGTCAGGTCTAGGGTCTATCTTGTTACCTGTAGTTGGAAGTGAGCCTACACGTGGCTGCGGGTTTCCTGCTTTAGATTGGGGGAGACTGACAGGTGGTGGCCGCTGGAGTCTATTCCCTAGTGTACTCTGTGCTCCTGCCGGATTGACTGCTGCTGGCACATTTTTCCCCTGTTCAGCTTGGGTGGACCTTATTTCTTTTAGTATGGTGCTAGTATCTCCAGCGGCCTTTTGCTGCGCAGAGACAAGCCCCCCAAGCCTGTCTACTTCTTTTACAAGGGAATCGATTTTTTCCACTAGTGGTTTGAGAGCCTCCTCTATCTTCATCCCCAGGCTGGTCTCCATAATTGAGATTAAGGCAGTAAACTGCTCATTAGTAATGTTAACACTGGCATTCTGCTTGGGGGGGCCTGAATCAGCTCCCGTGAACACAAAGGGATTTTTAGCTGCTGCCCAGATGTTATCAGTAGTATGGCTAGGGTTTGCTACCGCTAAATTGCTAGTTGGTTGTCCCCCTTTACGTAATGCCGTCTTTCTACACTGCCTTAATGGCCTCTTCTTGGGGGTTCCCCCCTCGCTCGCTTCACTATTTATATCGGGTTGCTCCCTCTCTCCTGAATGTACCATTGCCACAACATTTACAGAGTTGGGTGTTAATGTCAGCATACATGTTGGTGGGCTGGCTGGTAGCGGGTCGGGTGCCCTCAGAGAGGGCATTTCCGAGTTGGACAAACTAGCCCCGTTAGTAGCCTCTGTGTCTTGTGCAACAATCAGGGGATCATCCTGTGTACATACTGTGGTATCTCCTTTCCCTAATGAGGCACGCCGATCGCTATTTATCTGGGCGACCTTTTTTACCATATAGTTATCAATGGCACTCTGTCCCAGTGGCATGTTGCCTACTTTAGCCTTAGACATTGAGCTTGTAAAAAACACACACTATAAAAAGATAAACAGTGCAAATGCAGAACCATACAAATTGTAGGCACAATGTTTAAAATGTAGCCCCTGCAGTGCTCGCTGCCGCGGGGAGCTTTGTACCGCCTCCTGTCGCTCAGCACCCGTCACGGTGCGCCGCCACTCCCGAGGCTTCTGGGGAATGTAGTGCCGTTGCCCTCACGGCTGCCCGATGGCGTGAAGCAGCCCGGGTTCGAGCTAGGAAGTCTCTCGGCGCTTCCTGTCTACCAGAATCCCTCGAGCCGCACCACCGTTTCCCTCACGGCTGCCCGATGGCGTGGTAGCAGCTCCGCTGTAGCCCCCCATGAGTCGTATTCCCCATCTCTCTATTCAGGGCAGTATTTTCGCATTAGGGTTTCCATAGATCGTTAACAAAGTCTGATGCTCCGTTATGATGATAAAGGGTTTCCCATATATGAACATGTGATAGTGCTCACATACCCATACTACTGCTAGACTTTCTTTCTCCGGCTGTGAGTACGCCCTCTCAATGTCGGACTGGCTCTTGCTTCCGTAGGCCACTATGCATCTTGGTGATTCCTTGCCTGGCCTGTGTTGTGCCAGTATCGCTCCCAACCCCACCGGGCTGGCGTCCACCGTCAATTCTTTGCATAGCAGCGGATCAAAGTATGCAAAGTGGTCTACCGCTATCACTGCTTGTCGGATGGCTTCAAATGCTTTGTTGCAGCCTTCTATCCACATGAATGTCTGGCCTTGTTTCGTCAGTTCTCTCAGCGGTGTGCTTACCGTGACAAAGTCTTTTATGTATCTTGCGCAGTAGCTGGCAAGCCAGAGGAATGACCTCACTTCTGCAACGTCACTTGGATGTTTTGCTTTTTCTAGCATGTCCACTTTGCTGCGATCTGGTTGCATCCCTTTTTTCGAGAAAATGTGTCTGAAAAACATCATTTCATCTCGCCCAATTTCGCACTTGTCTTCGTTTAGCGTCAGCCCTGCTTGTTCTAAGTGGGAGCATACGTCTCGCAGAGCTTTGTCATGTTCATCTGATTTGCCGAACACTAGAATGTCGTCACTGTAGTTCAGACTGTTTTTTACCGGTCTTATTACTTGCCGTATTGTCTCTTGAAATATTTCAGCTGCCAATGAGATTCCAAAGCTCAATCGCTTGTATCGAAAAAGACCCATGTGCGTGGAGAAGGTTGTGATGTATCTAGACTGAGGGTCAAGTTCTAGCTGATGATATCTTTTGCACAGATCCAGCTTTGAGAATCTGCGTGTTCCTGTCAGGCAGCTGATCATGTCGTCGAGGTGTGGTCCAGGGCGCCTTTCACGTTCAATTGCTGTGTTGGGTATTCTCATGTCAACACAGATGCAAATTTTGGATGTGTTATTCTTTGGCACTGCCACTATTGGCGACACCCATGGCGTCGGTCCCTCGGCTGGCTCTATGATGTCCTGACTTAGCAACGCTTCGATTTCTTCCTCCACTTGGGGTTGTAAGTGTATCAGCACTCACCTGTGGTGTTGAGCCACTGGTTTTACAGCTTCATTGATGTGCAGTGTTATTTGTCATCCTTTTAGTTTCCCTAGTCCATGAAGTATTCCGGGATACTCTCACAGGATGTTTTTCTTCTATGACATGTGGTACGTTATTGCGAGGAGGCCCATTACCTGCGCCGTGACATTGCTCAGTAGGCACGGTGGAGGAATGTCACCCTTGAGTACATGTATGTCTTCCTTGATTGTTTGGCCTTTATATGTCAGTTTCTCTGTAAACTTTCCCATGTTCATCACTGGTTTTCCTGATCCCCACGTGAATACATCATCTCTGGATGGCACCAGCGCTGGCTTTACTTCCATCTTCTCTTATTCGGATATACACATGATGTTGCATGTGGCTCCGCTGTCTAGCACGAACCGTGTTTTGTGTTGCCCCACATCTATGGTCACGGTCTCAGTTTTTTTTACTTCATTTTTCCCCATCAGGTGGATGCTTTCTCGCCTCGTGTCTTCTTCTGCGGACACGGCAATAGCATTGGACATTAGGTATAGGCTTTCTACCTTTACTTCCTCCTCTTCTTCTTCTGATTCAGCCGTTGAGCTGCAGTTTGTTGTCTCCATGTGCCTGGCATGCCTGCTCGTCGTCATTCGCGGTCTTCCCGGTCTTCCTCTCTCACTTCTGAATTGCAGTCCCAGACATGCGCTCCTGAAGTGATTGCTCCTGTTGCATTTCCTGCATGTCTGGCCCATTGTCGGGCTCGCGCCCTTGCGTGGGAATTCAAATCCGCATCTATCGCAGGTCTTTCCTTGTTGTTTCCTTGCCGCTTGTTTATTGTACCCTTTCTTCCAGGTGTTCGTGCGGCTGTTCTCCGCCATGAGGTTTGCTTGTTCTATTCGCGTTCCTTGCCCCACTCCATCTGTTTTGCTTGCACCGTTGCCCTTGCTTCGGCCCTTGCCAACAATAGAATCTTCTCCAGCGAGGTTGGTTCTTTCAGAATCCGCGCCCAGAATTCCGTGTTACGACATCCCTCGATGATGCGCAGGCGAATCGCTTGTTCATTGTCAAATTTATCAAATTCACAGTGTGTCACCAGCTTGCGTAGCCATGTCGCAAAGTCACCGAGGGATTCATCTGTGTGCTGAAAAGCTATTGTGAAGGTGTATCTCTCAGAATCATTGTTTCTTTGCGGATCAAATTTGTTTGAGAGGCACTTTATTAGCCCTTTGTGTGTTGTCGTCTCTACTTCTGGGAGTGTCACTAGCAGGTCGTCTACTTCATCGCCTACAAGATTTAGAAACAGATCCATTTCTTTGGCATCTGTTACATTTGTGGCACGCATGTAACGCTCGAATTTTTGAGTCCATCGCTCCGATCTGATCCCTACTTGCGGCTCTGATAAGTTGAATGGGAGGGGTCTGCGGTATTGAGCGCTCTGCTTCTCACTCCTTTGTTCTGTCATCTTGGGGCCTGTGGCGCCTCGTTCTCACTTTATTTCTTCTTTAGTCTTTGTGCGCTGCACTTTCACTACTTCCTCAGGTATCACTAGCTTATTTTCTCTTACTTCTCTATTATTTTCTCTTATCTCTCTTTGTGTTATTGTTATCTGTACTCTGTTCTCTTTATGCCCTTGTTCCTGGGTCTCTTTATTGCTTTCTACAGCTTTGTTGTATCTTCTCTTTCCTTCTTATTGTCTCTTTGTTCAACTTGCATTTGCTTGTGCTTCTTTTCTCCTCAACTTCCTCTTATTTGCACTTGTTCTCCCTTTTTCCTTTGTTTCCTGGCCTTAAAATGGCCGCCGGGCCTCTCCCGCTTGGCTGAAATCGCCTGACTTTAAGATGGACGCCTAGATCAAGCGAGATCTCAGGACCTATCCAGTTCTTGCCTGACCCTAAGATGGCCGCCGGGTCTTCCCCGACACTGATTGGCCAATTTGCATGACCTCAAAATGGCTGCTCTTGCGTGATCTCGGCTTTTGTTTCGGGATGTCGGGGGCTTCTTATCGGCTTCAGAGTGCGGCCGGATGATCGTTCCTCCGCTTTAGTCACTGGTCCTGTTGCGGCCGGGGTTGGCTCCCGCGCCATGACTCCTTTCGGTCACTCGGACCAGGGTGGGCTCCTGGCTCCGTGATCATGCACCTTCCGGGCGCCGGACACACGTGTGATTCTTCCCAGCACCTTCGTCGCCAGTTGTCGTGTCGGCCCACTGTAATCACGACATGAATCAGTGGCTGGAATCAGGTATGTTTATTTGCAATCATTCAGCATGCTTCTTCACATCCTTCCTCTCCCCAGTTCCTGTGTGTGTGTGTGTGTGTGTGTGTCCCCTGACCGGAACTGGTGTTCGGTTTCCTGCCCCCTCCCACCAGTCATTGTCCAGGGTCCTAGTGCCCTATGTCCAGGTCACGACACCTTTCACGTCTAGATTAAGGAAATGTCATACTAGAAGGGCTCACAAAATCTGGGGCTCCCATCAAAGCCATCCTTCCGCTACAGCACGTCTTCTTTACAACACTAGAACATTCAACCACATAACACCATTCTGATGTTCCATTAGGAATGTCTGTCCATTTTCATGCAGGATTATGAAGAAACAAATATTTTCACAAAAACAGAATGGAGGGACAATCTTAAACTCCTAGTGAGATGCATTGATGACATATTCATCATTTGGAAACATTCTAAAGAGAAATTGCAAGCAGCACTCACTGAATTCAACAAAATAGACGACCGCATACAACTCACCTGGGACATTTCAGAAATGCATGTCACCTTCCTGGATGTGAAGGTCTCAATAACAGACAAAGGATTTGAAACAGACATATTTAGGAAAAATACTGACAGGAATAATATGCTACATTTTCATTTGCTCGACTCCGATCTCTCTTTCAGATCTCAGGTCAACAAAGTCACGGGAAGGTGCTTCAGCACATTAAAAACCCTCCGCAAAGTCCTTGACCTCCTCCCCATCAATGCCAGAAAGACACTTGTCCATGCCCTAGTCACACCTCATCTTGACTACGGCAATGTCCTACTCCTAGGTCTAAGCAAAAAAGGCTTACACCAACTACAGTGCGTACAAAACGCTGCTGCCCGCCTGGTACTCAACCTGCCTCGCAGAGCATCTGGGAAGAATGCTCTAGCGAAGCTTCACTGGCTCCTGGTCAAGGAGCGCATCAAATTTAAAGCCTTATGCTTTACGCACCGCATCGCCCAGGGCAAAGGCCCAGGATATTTGCAAAAGCTTCTCACAATTCACCGCCCCACCAAAAACCTGAGGTCGGCTGGAGCTATGCTGTTCAAACTCCCCTGCACCCGCAGAGCCAAGATGGGTGGCCGCTCTTTCAGACACCTGGCCCCTAAACACTGGAATGAACTACCACTGGATCTTCGTATGGAACCTTCAGAAACTAGGTTCCGTGCTAAACTTAAAACTCGTCTGTATCCAGTCAGCTAATTTTCCCTCCCTCCTCTTCCCCCTGTTTCACTCTCCCTCACTTCCTGTCTCTTGAGATGTAGTAGCATTCTAGCACGGGGACACACTATTTTTAGTGCAGCCAGGCGCTTTAAAAATGGCTTTATTATTATTATTATTATTATTATTATTTTCCATCAGCCAAGTCTGAAAAAACACCTCCCTTTCTCTCAAATGTCAAGGGTCAAATGGATAACCTCGGATGAGATAAAATCAAAATCCAGAATGGATGAAATGGCAACAAGATTCTCAAACAGAGGGTACCCTGAACACATTATTAATGAATCCAGGAAACGAGTGGACACAATAGAAAGAAGAGAGCTGCTAAAAACCAAGAATAAAAAGGCGGAGACAAGGATTGTAGCAGTTTCAAAATTTTGTGACTCTTGCGATATAAACATTATAATTTTTATATTTCTGCGTTATGGTCAAGGAATGTGCTGTATTCATGCTTGTAAATATGTGTACTTTATCTAGTAGCCATCATAGCACCACACAATAGTTCACCTGATTGATAACACACCGCAGTCTAGGATTTTAGGGTTCTAATCCCCATGATCGCCATGTGAACAATCATCACCTTTTTATTTATCATTATTTTTCATTTTCATCCAGTTGCATTTTTTCTTCAACCTTACAGAGTATTAGTATTCTCAGTTATTTTGGAGTGTGTAAATTGAGCATTCACCTCGTTTAACCGGGTGGGAGCGCCGAGTACACAGTATGTCGTTCATTTCCATCACTCAAGTGATCGGAACTTAGACCAATTAGCGGGTGCGCTGTGATATCGAAGGAAGTGCTGATGGCGTTTCACTTGTCGGAACATTTGATGACACATGGAAGTTTCACAAACAATTAGAGAACAGGTCAGAGCGGGTAGCGTTTGAACAATATAAGTAGCGATTTTTGGTATAGAATTACGAGCATGGCTCTATAACCTGGGTTTTCGTTTTTATTGTTCCATGACAGTTCTTGTGCAAACGAATTGAACATACCCCGGTAGAAACTGCATGTAAGTGCGGTTGATTTTGGAAGATTATGCACTTCACGGGCTCTAAGGTTAATAGGTGGCATGTTAAACACACGACTGTATCATAGTGCGTTTTTATTACGCTTGATAGCGTGGCATACAGTGTTTGCCCCATCGACTCCATGGGGGCGTTAAGGTTAAAAGGTGACACTTTAAAACACAAGACATTTCAGAACACCATGTTGGCTTAATACACATGTTAGATATAAGCAAATCAACACATTCAAGTCCAATGGCTTACAGTTTATATGTTTATTTTTTATTTTTATTCCTCTAGTATTGTTCCCTGATGAAGGGCAGTTAAATATGCCCGAAATGCATTGGATTCGACGTCAATAATGCTGCATGCATAAGACTAAAAGAAATGAATAATTGAAAAACATGCAACTAAACTATGTGAAATAAAACATGGAAAAAATTGAAATATAAACTGTGTTAGAGTCCTCATTTCGCGCTGAGGGGTTACAGAGTGCCTACAGGGATGCAACTAATGTCTCATTAGAAGCACTTGTAAGGGCATAAGAATAGGACATTAGTCTCATCCTCCCTTGTGCACATATCACACAGTTCGCAATTTTCTGGCATTACCTCCCCCATAGAACCCTTATTACATGCCCATTTTGCTGTGTTGGCTTTAATTTGGAGAATGCCATAACGAAACTTTAGATACAATGATTTTGCTGTGGTTGGTAAAATTTCGTCCAAGAAACATTCAAATTGACTTTCTATTTTCACATCAAGGAACTTAAGGGTCAATACTCCGATTTTTGGATTGTGTATTGTGGAGTTTAGGACAGATTCCCAGAACCTTTTTCCGCAATAGCTTTTTACAGGTTAGGGTCTGAGAACCGGGGTCTGTCCAGTAATGGTATAACCCCAACTTAAAGAACCAATTCTCTATATGGGCCAACCACACCAACCGAGTCGTGTTCTTTATTTCCATGATTTCTTTTAATGCTTCTCTGTAGTCAACTAATTCATCCGTTGACCACAGACATATCCAATATAGCAATGGACGTAGAATAGCATGATTGTCGAGTTTCTGAAGGTTCCATACGAAGATCCAGTGGTAGTTCATTCCAGTGTTTAGGGGCCAGGTGTCTGAAAGAGCGACCACCCATCTTGGCTCTGCGGGTGCGGGGGAGTTTGAACAGCATAGCTCCAGCCGACCTCAGGGTTTTGGTGGGGCGGTGAATTGTGAGAAGCTTTTGCAAATATCCTGGGCCTTTGCCCTGGGCGATGCGGTGCGTAAAGCATAAGGCTTTAAATTTGATGCGCTCCTTGACCGGGAGCCAGTGAAGCTTCGCTAGAGCATTCTTCCCAGATGCTCTGCGAGGCAGGTTGAGTACCAGGCGGGCAGCAGCGTTTTGTACGCACTGTAGTTGGTGTAAGCCTTTTTTGCTTAGACCTAGGAGTAGAACATTGCCGTAGTCAAGATGAGGTGTGACTAGGGCATGGACAAGTGTCTTTCTGGCGTTGATGGGGAGGAGGTCAAGGACTTTGCGGAGGGTGTTTAATGTGCTGAAGCACCTTCCCGTGACTTTGTTGACCTGAGATCTGAAAGAGAGATCGGAGTCGAGCAAATGAAAATGTAGCATATTATTCCTGTCAGTATTTTTCCTAAATATGTCTGTTTCAAATCCTTTGTCTGTTATTGAGACCTTCACATCCAGGAAGGTGACATGCATTTCTGAAATGTCCCAGGTGAGTTGTATGCGGTCGTCTATTTTGTTGAATTCAGTGAGTGCTGCTTGCAATTTCTCTTTAGAATGTTTCCAAATGATGAATATGTCATCAATGCATCTCACTAGGAGTTTAAGATTGTCCCTCCATTCTGTTTTTGTGAAAATATTTGTTTCTTCATAATCCTGCATGAAAATGGACAGACATTCCTAATGGAACATCAGTTCCATTAGGAATGTCTGAAATGAGAGATCTAAATTTCTAATTTCAGACATTCCTAATGGAGCTGATGTTATTTACTCTGTATCAGAGTTATTTTCGTTATAAAGATGAGTGGTACCAACAACTAATAGGAACGGCCATGGGAAATTCGGCGGCTCCGGTATACGCTAACATTTTCATGCAGGATTATGAAGAAACAAATATTTTCACAAAAACAGGATGGAGAGACAATCTTAAACTCCTAGTGAGATACATTGATGAAATATTCATCATTTGGAAAAATTCAAAAGAGAAATTGCAAGCAGCACTCACTGAATTCAACAAAATAGACAACCGCATACAACTCACCTGGGACATTTCAGAAACGCGTGTCACAGTCCTGGATGTGAAGGTCTCAATAACAGGCTCTATAACCTGGGTTTTCGTTTTTATTGTTCCATGACAGATCTTGTGCAAACGGATTGAACATACCCCGGTAGAAACTGCATGTAAATGCGGTTGATTTTGGAAGATTATGCACTTCACGGGCTCTAAGGTTAATAGGTGACATGTTAAACACACGACTGTATCATAGTGCGTTTTTATTACGCTTGATAGCGTGGCATACAGTGTTTGCCCCATAGACTCCATGGGGGCGTTAAGGTTAAAAGGTGACACTTGAAAACACAAGACATTTCAGAACACCATGTTGGCTTAATACACATGTTAGATATAAGCAAATCCACACATTCAAGTCCAATGGCTTACAGTTTATATGTTTATTTTTTATTTTTATTCTTCTAGTATTGTTCCCTGATGAAGGGCAGTTAAATATGCCCGAAATGCATTGGATTCGACGTCAATAATGCTGCATGCATAAGACTAAAAGAAATGAATAATTGAAAAACATGCAACTAAACTATGTGAAATAAAACATGGAAAAAATTGAAATATAAACTGTGTTAGAGTCCTCATTTCACGCTGAGGGGTTACAGAGTGCCTACAGGGATGCAACTAATGTTTCATTAGAAGCACTTGTAAGGGCATAAGAATAAGACATTAGTCTCATCCTCCCTTGTGCACATATCACACAGTTCGCAATTTTCTGGCATTACCTCCCCCATAGAACCCTTATTACATGCCCATTTTGCTGTGTTGGCTTTAATTTGGAGAATGCCATAACGAAACTTTAGATACAATGATTTTGCTGTGGTTGGTAAAATTTCGTCCAAGAAACATTCAAATTGACTTTCTATTTTCACATCAAGGAACTTAAGGGTCAATACTCCGATTTTTGGATTGTGTATTGTGGAGTTTAGGACAGATTCCCAGAACCTTTTTCCGCAATAGCTTTTTACAGGTTAGGGTCTGAGAACCGGGGTCTGTCCAGTAATGGTATAACCCCAACTTAAAGAACCAATTCTCTATATGGGCCAACCACACCAACCGAGTCGTGTTCCTTATTTCCATGATTTCTTTTAATGCTTCTCTGTAGTCAACTAATTAATCCGTTGACCACAGACATATCCAATATAGCAATGGACGTAGAATAGCATGATTGTCGAGTTTCTGAAGGTTCCATACGAAGATCCAGTGGTAGTTCATTCCAGTGTTTAGGGGCCAGGTGTCTGAAAGAGCGACCACCCATCTTGGCTCTGCGGGTGCGGGGGAGTTTGAACAGCATAGCTCCAGCCGACCTCAGGGTTTTGGTGGGGCGGTGAATTGTGAGAAGCTTTTGCAAATATCCTGGGCCTTTGCCCTGGGCGATGCGGTGCGTAAAGCATAAGGCTTTAAATTTGATGCGCTCCTTGACCGGGAGCCAGTGAAGCTTCGCTAGAGCATTCTTCCCAGATGCTCTGCGAGGCAGGTTGAGTACCAGGCGGGCAGCAGCGTTTTGTACGCACTGTAGTTGGTGTAAGCCTTTTTTGCTTAGACCTAGGAGTAGAACATTGCCGTAGTCAAGATGAGGTGTGACTAGGGCATGGACAAGTGTCTTTCTGGCGTTGATGGGGAGGAGGTCAAGGACTTTGCGGAGGGTGTTTAATGTGCTGAAGCACCTTCCCGTGACTTTGTTGACCTGAGATCTGAAAGAGAGATCGGAGTCGAGCAAATGAAAATGTAGCATATTATTCCTGTCAGTATTTTTCCTAAATATGTCTGTTTCAAATCCTTTGTCTGTTATTGAGACCTTCACATCCAGGAAGGTGACATGCATTTCTGAAATGTCCCAGGTGAGTTGTATGCGGTCGTCTATTTTGTTGAATTCAGTGAGTGCTGCTTGCAATTTCTCTTTAGAATGTTTCCAAATGATGAATATGTCATCAATGCATCTCACTAGGAGTTTAAGATTGTCCCTCCATTCTGTTTTTGTGAAAATATTTGTTTCTTCATAATCCTGCATGAAAATGGACAGACATTCCTAATGGAACATCAGTTCCATTAGGAATGTCTGAAATGAGAGATCTAAATTTCTAATTTCAGACATTCCTAATGGAGCTGATGTTATTTACTCTGTATCAGAGTTATTTTCGTTATAAAGATGAGTGGTACCAACAACTAATAGGAACGGCCATGGGAAATTCGGCGGCTCCGGTATACGCTAACATTTTCATGCAGGATTATGAAGAAACAAATATTTTCACAAAAACAGGATGGAGAGACAATCTTAAACTCCTAGTGAGATACATTGATGAAATATTCATCATTTGGAAAAATTCAAAAGAGAAATTGCAAGCAGCACTCACTGAATTCAACAAAATAGACAACCGCATACAACTCACCTGGGACATTTCAGAAACGCGTGTCACAGTCCTGGATGTGAAGGTCTCAATAACAGGCTCTATAACCTGGGTTTTCGTTTTTATTGTTCCATGACAGATCTTGTGCAAACGGATTGAACATACCCCGGTAGAAACTGCATGTAAATGCGGTTGATTTTGGAAGATTATGCACTTCACGGGCTCTAAGGTTAATAGGTGACATGTTAAACACACGACTGTATCATAGTGCGTTTTTATTACGCTTGATAGCGTGGCATACAGTGTTTGCCCCATAGACTCCATGGGGGCGTTAAGGTTAAAAGGTGACACTTTAAAACACAAGACATTTCAGAACACCATGTTGGCTTAATACACATGTTAGATATAAGCAAATCCACACATTCAAGTCCAATGGCTTACAGTTTATATGTTTATTTTTTATTTTTATTCCTCTAGTATTGTTCCCTGATGAAGGGCAGTTAAATATGCCCGAAATGCATTGGATTCGACGTCAATAATGCTGCATGCATAAGACTAAAAGAAATGAATAATTGAAAAACATGCAACTAAACTATGTGAAATAAAACATGGAAAAAATTGAAATATAAACTGTGTTAGAGTCCTCATTTCACGCTGAGGGGTTACAGAGTGCCTACAGGGATACAACTAATGTTTCATTAGAAGCACTTGTAAGGGCATAAGAATAAGACATTAGTCTCATCCTCCCTTGTGCACATATCACACAGTTCGCAATTTTCTGGCATTACCTCCCCCATAGAGCCCTTATTACATGCCCATTTTGCTGTGTTGGCGTTAATTTGGAGAATGCCATAACGAAACTTTAGATACAATGATTTTGCTGTGGTTGGTAAAATTTCGTCCAAGAAACATTCAAATTGACTTTCTATTTTCACATCAAGGAACTTAAGGGTCAATACTCCGATTTTTGGATTGTGTATTGTGGAGTTTAGGACAGATTCCCAGAACCTTTTTCCGCAATAGCTTTTTACAGGTTAGGGTCTGAGAACCGGGGTCTGTCCAGTAATGGTATAACCCCAACTTAAAGAACCAATTCTCTATATGGGCCAACCACACCAACCGAGTCGTGTTCCTTATTTCCATGATTTCTTTTAATGCTTCTCTGTAGTCAACTAATTCATCCGTTGACCACAGACATTTCCAATATAGCAATGGACGTAGAATAGCATGATCGTCGGAGCGGTGTATATTCAAATCCAAAAAAAGAGGGGCTATGGGGGTGCGACTTGGTACTGCTAATAATTGTCTATATAGATATTTTCATGTACTGAAAAAGCATGTTTGGCAGCATGGCCCCATAATTCCGCCCCATAAAGTGTGGCGGATTGAGGTTTATACTTAAACATTTCAATTGCGGGGGATACGGCTCTGGAATAACTTTTCTTGTTCCTTCTGGCTATAGGTGGTAGGTGTTGTGTCAAAATTGCTTTGGATTTATCGATTTGTGTCTTCCAGTTCATTTTTGCATCAAGTGTCATACCCAAATAGTTAAAACTGTGCATGTGCTCGATCATTTCATTATTAACAGTAATTAATTTTTTGAAACTCTTGTGGGGACTAATTGCCATGTACTTTGTTTTCCACAAATTAATCTCCAGCTTCTTGTCCACACAATAGGATTGAAAATTGTTAGGCAAGTTCTGTAATCCTCTTGGGGTCTGGGAGATTAAAATAGTGTCGTCTGCGAATAACAATGCCGGCACTGCTTGATCACCCAACTTGGGAGAGTCATGCTCGCAGCCCAAGAGGGAGTGCGGTATGTCATTTACGTACAAGGAGAAAAGAGTCGGCGCCAGCACGCAGCCTTGCCTGAACCTCTTTTTATATCTATACATCCCCAATCTACTCACACCACTGGGTGGGCGAACCGGTCTAAGTTGCAAGGGCAATCTCGTCCTGGAAATATTTAGGTTCAAAACATTGCAAGTCTTAAAACAATTCTTCTTGGAGCTGCCTTGTCACCATAGAACTGTCTACTAACTATGTTTATAAGAGCCCCTAAACGTTTGACGGTCAGGAAACATTTAAACACATATGCTTTGTCTCCATCTGAATACCTACAGATCTGTTTTCAATAATACATATCAAATCTCCAGGATGTAGTTATCCCAGAAGTGTTTAATAGTTAAGAAATTTTATACAATTCTATTCACTTTTGTTTTGTTACTGCATTGTAATTTCCTGTCCTCTCCTCAAAGCCTCAAGTTGAAGGAGAGCTATGTAAAAGAGATAAATAATTAGCTCTTTGTACATCAGCTAAGAAAAAGTTCAAATTATTATAATTGGTTCTTTGCAGTTTCTATCTGAGAACAATATGGACCTCCATCAGCTTGGATGTGTGATTTTTTAAAATGACCTTACAAAATGTAGGAGGCCAGAGGCATACTGAAACTGAGGGACCGCCTTTTGCCATTTGCACATAATAAATAATAAGCCATTTATAAAGCGCCTGGCTAAACAGAGAACAGTGTGTCCCCGCGCTAACTGCTGATAGATTACCAAGGGGCCGATATGCCAGGCCGAAGGACTTACAGAGTGCGAAACAAGTGTGTTTTTAATTTCCTCCGGAAACTAATTTCAGACGGCTCCATCCTAAGATGCAGAGGGAGTGCGTTCCAGTGTTTGGAGGCCAAATACCTAAATGAGCGTCCGCCCATTCTGGCCCTAAGGATGCGAGGAGTTTTAAACAACATCACGCCAGAAGATCTTAGATTCCGAGTGGGGCGATGAATGATAAGGAGATCTTTTAAATAGTACGGGCCTTTGTCCTGAGAAATGCGATGCGCATAGCTGAGGACTTTAAATTTTATTCGCTCCCTAATAGGAAGCCAATGGAGCTTGGCCAGGGCTGACTTCCCCGAGGCTCTGCGCGGGAGCCCAAGCACTAGGCGAGCGGCGGCATTCTGCACGCACTGCAGTTGATGAAGGGCTTTTTGATTTAGTCCTATCAACATGGCATTTCCATAATCAAGGTGAGGAGTCACCATAGCATGGACAATAGTTTTTCTGGCTACGGGGGGGATAAGATCTAGGACCTTACGGAGAACCTTCAGTAAGCCAAAGCACCTCCCTGTGACGTTGTTGACATGGGTCTTATACGAGAGGTTGGAGTCCAGCATTACGCCGAGGTTTCTTAACGACTCCATCGGGATGTAGCCACTGGCACCTGTTTTGGGGTCAGCGCCTATTGGTACATGCTCCAGCACACACAAATGCATACATAATTACCAGGGGGAGCTGAAACTCGCTGAGTTATATAAAAACTCCGCAAGATTCCGTGGAGTTCAGCAAACAGTTGGAAAATATGAATGTCACACTACTTGCCATGCAATATAGCACCGGGAGCGCGAGCAGGGCTGAAAAATCAGTGCGAACTGCACCTTGCAGTGCTCAAGAGTGCACAGCCATTTAAGGTGATTTTGCTACCGCTCGAGTAGAAAATCTACATGAGCAGCAGCAGATCTATTAGAGAAGCAGACCTCTGAGCGCAACCACCCGCATTAGAAAGTCGTGCTGGGGACACCAAATCTCGCTCGCGCTCACCAACTCAGATTTCTAAAACCGCACAGGAAAAAGAATGCCGCTGACCGCGGGACCCGCAGGGGAGCATGGGCGGGGCAGCGCCTTAGTCCCACCCGGCTAAAGAGCAACCTATAGGCGCCCCTCCCTGCGTTTACCTCTCACGGGCCAAAGGGGAGGGCTCACCTGGGGAGGAGGGGCGCCCCCTCAGTACTTAACGCTGCAGCACCATAGCTCGGCCTCTCTCTTCCCTTCCTGGATTCTCCCGCGGCTCTGCTCTGTTGTCGGCGCGCGTAGTCGGATCGTCGGTTACATGCGAGGTATGTGCTTCCAACTTGCCTCCCCCCGGCCTCGTCCCTGGGCATGACCAGGTTGTATGGGGCCCAGTGGTGTTGGCCACGGGGGGGTTAGTTGTGGCGAGTCACGAGCTAGGCGGACAATCGCGGGTGTGCGGGGACCAGCTTGCAGTGCCACGTGGGCCATGATTGCACCTTTCAAATTTCAGTGCGTAAGGGATCAGGTTAGTCCCTCCAGGCTTGCGAGCGTTTGTTGGAAGAACATTAGGCGGATTGGTCAATAGCCCCGATTCCGCCGGGAGAATCCAGGTCCCGTTTCAGACCGCCGCTGTTTCACTTAAAGTTAATAAGGGAAATACATCCATTTTCGATGTCTTCCGCTTAGCATCAAACCACCCCTGTCCTCTGAAAGTTAATAGGGAAGATGCATCCGTCCCAATTACGGTCTCTACTTGAATGCTTTTGCGGGTTATAATTTACTACTGTAGCGTAGTGCATGGCTTTATCTCGCGTAACAATTTTCAATGGTATTCTCCCCCTCCGCTTCTGAGAACTGAATATGCCTAGGCGGCCTTGTAACGATGGGACCGAGTGTTAGGTCTCAGTTCAGGCAGTGGTTAGTAAACTTCAATTTTTCCGGTGCGTGATGTTTTAAAGATTCCATTAGCGAGGGGACTGGGTTGGCGCCATAATTCGACCGCCATTACAGGTCCTTTGTTACGAGCCATTCGTTAGGCGCTCTGTGGTGAGCGCGTTCTGTTGACATCGGACATAGCCTTTAAGCTGGTTATCTAATCACAGCGTTCCCTTGCACGAGCATGATGACTGTTTCTTCGGGGCTCGTTTATTAAACTAAATGCTGTATCGCTGTTCACACCCGTACTGGTGTTCCTAAGTTAGCGATGTTAGATTATCGAGGGGACTGGGTTGGCGCCATAATTCAATAGTACTGGTGTTCCTAGTTAGCGGTCATTCCATTAGCGAGGGGACTGGGTTGGCGCCATAATTCGGCCGCCATTACCGGTCCTTTGTTACGAGCCATTCGTTAGGCGCTCTGTGGTGAGCGCGCTCTGTTGACATCGGACATAGCCTTTAAGCTGGTTATCTAATTACAGTGTTCCCTTGCACGAGCATGACTGTTTCTTCGGAGCGCGTTTATTAAATAAATCAGAGCGTGAAGAGAGGCATTTCTAGCACTGCGAAGGTTAGCAAATCCTTCTGATAATCAGTAACACCCGTGCCGGGATCAGTTCTTCCTGCTACAAACCTCTGTAAAATAGAATTTCAGTCTCGTTAGTTTAGTTGAGATGAACCATGATTACGATTCCCAGATTTAGGGCCAGATGTAGGTCGACCAATACCGGTCGGTAACGGCCCAAAATCGGTAAAATCGGCCGTTACCGAGCGGTATTGCGAGAATGAGATGTAGGTGGCCAAAAAAAACCGAATCGGTAAATTTCAAGCGGTAAAAATCCGACTCGGAAATAACCGAATCGATATTTAACGAGTCGGAATTCACCGATCGGATGTATACCGACTCGGTATACACCGAATCGGAAACTAAGGAATCGGATAACATGGCCATCGAGATGTAGGAAAGGGAAAAAATACCGAAATCATCCAAATTCGGTATTTCTGAGTCGGATTTTACCATGGACTGAAAGGTGGTGGTAACCATGTGGATGCTATAAAAAGGCTCCCAAAATGCAACCCTCCTGTCAAGATGGCTGCACTCTATGTGATAGCGAGGAGGCGAAGGCTACAGGCTGCAGGACTGAGGGTATGGCAAAGGGAGGAGCAGGTGTACAGGCAAAGGATCACTCTGTTCCAATTGACTGAGCCAGAGATACTCCAGAGGTACAGGCTGCACCCCAATACCATCATGGACTTAATAAGGGACCTCCACCCATACCTGGATCACCCAACACCCAGGGCCCACGCCATACCTCCCCATGTCCAGGTGCTGTGCAGCATACACCTGCTCGCCTCTGGGAGCTACCAGAGTGTGATAGCTGCAGTAGGAGGAGTATCCCAGAGCTGTCTGTCCCGATTCTTCCGGAACTTCCTGGATGTCATGACTCAGAGAATGGGAGACTACATACAGTTCCCTGACACACCTGCAGAACTTGCCAATACTAAGACAGACTTCTATGGACTGGCTCACTTCCCACATGTGATAGGCTGCATTGATGGCACCCACATTCCTCTATGCCCACCTGCAGCCACGGAACACATATACCGAAACCGTAAGTCCACGCACTCCATCAACGTGCAGGTGATATGCAATGCAGGGAACATCATCACCGACATAGTAGCTAAATTTCCTGGGAGCACGCACGACTCCTACATATTTCAGAACAGTGGAATATATAGACGGCTTCAGAATGGTGATTTTGGAGATGGTTATCTGCTAGGTAATTATGTAGCACACACCCTGAAAAGTATTACTGCTCCATGTGGAATGTGTATGAAACCCATGTACCTATTTTTCTCTCCCAGGTGATAGTGCATATGCACTGCGTTCCTTTGTGCTGACACCGTACCTGAACCCAACCAACAGAGCAGAAAGGCGATACAATGTTGCTCACAGGTCCACCCGCAATGTTGTGGAGAGAACCTTTGGACTCCTGAAGAGCAGGTTCCGTTGCCTCCACAAAAGTGGAGGTGCGCGACAGTACACCCCCCTCCTGTGTTGCAAAATAATAGTGACCTGTGCCATATTGCACAATCTTGCTACAAAAAAAGGCACAGAGGTGGAGTTGACACATCGTGAGAACATAGATGAGGACCAAGAACATGCTGATCCCCAGGCTACAGGGCCAGCCGCAGTAGATGGCAGATTGAGACGGAGTGAAATTACACAACGCTATTTCTAGGTAAAGTATGACACACACACAGGTATACTTGCAGACATGAGTAGTTTATTCCTCACTACTCCTTGATGGTCACAAGACAGTATGTGAATGTCACTGGATGCACATACTCAGTTGCTCTCACTGGGTGCATCAGAGTCAGTTCCCTGCATTGTTCAGTTCTTGCGCCCTCGCAGCACATTGCGGGACTTAGGTGCCTGTCCTTCACGTTCCCTGATGGTGCCTGACTCCCCATGGCTGTGCCTGCCGCTCCTGCGCACCTCCTGGACAGGTGTACTGGAGCCACTCCTGCTGGTTGACCCCTCAGTCTCCTCCACACCCGTGTCACCAGCATGACATACGTTTGAGGTCAACATCTGCTCCATTGCAGAGGTAACTCTGCCCATGCCCCGTGTTAACTTAGTGCAGCAGTGCTCTATAGCCTCCTGCATAGCAATGGAGCGTCTGCAGAGGAGGGCTGTGTTGGCAGCAAACCTGTTCATGGCCTTGGTCTGGTCGCGCATGTACTGCCGTTCCCTTGCACGCTGAAGATGTTCCCTATCAAGCTTGTCCGAGAGGACCCCCATGTAGGTTGAAATGTCTGAGACCCCCTGTGCAATCAGGTCCATGCTACTAGCCATTTGTGTAATTCCCTTGTCCATGTTGGACATTGTTGCGCTCAAACCGCGCACCTGGCGCTGCATGACTTGCAGCGATTTAGCTTGCTGCCGTTGGACCTTCACCATCGTGCCCTCCAGCCCACAGAACACGCTCTCACCATCCTGGCCCTCCCCACCATCACGTGCCCTCCTGCCAAGGACAGTAGTGCGCGCAGAGCCAGCAGCCATAGTTGTTCTTGGCCTGTCAGGCACTGGTGTTGTCTTCTGGGGGACATCTTCCTCATCCTCTGACTCAGAGGTCTGCAGGATCCTATGCGGGGGCTCCGCCTGGCTACTTTCCCCTACCGGCATGGGCGTATTTGTGAGCTCTGGAGACCCAAACAACAGAGGGGACATTGGGATTGGTGTAGTGGGTGGGTCTGGTGTTGAGGGGTCCTGGGTAGTGTCGTCTCCACCTTCTCCTGCGCTGTGACGTTGTTTACTTTTTTCTTTTTCCCCTTTCTTAGATGTCGGTGCCCTCTCCTCCCTCGGCGGTGCAGAACTGCGTGACGACTCTCCTGTGGAATGAAATTGACATAGTGTCAATGTTGTAGTTTGTCTGTGTGTTTTTCTTAATTAAATTTAATTCACACCTTTGCACAGTCCACATTGCTTGTATGGGGGGGTGTGTGGCATGCCTTGCTGAGTCATGTGTGCTGTACTATGCTACTGTGTGTACATGACTACGTCTACCAGGATGCATTGCTGCAAGTATTTCTGGCCTCTCCTGCTGTGTCATGTGTGTACACAGTGGTGTGCAGGGTTGGGATGGGTGGGGATGCATGTGGGTACATGCCTCTTACCTTGTTTTTTGGCTGATTTGGCGGTGCTATCCAGGTCTCCAATCCCGTGGATGCATTCAGACTCCATGGTGGATGCTACTTGCTCCTCTATTGCTGTGAGTTTTGGGGCTTTGGCCCTGCCACCTCCTGTCAGACCGGCATCCTTCTTCTGTCCTGCTATCTTTTTCTTGGTGACTATACGCAGGTCATACCACCGTTTCTTGATGTCCTCAATGTCCCGGTGGGTGACTCCTATGGCATTCACCTTGCCCTGGATAGCTAGCCATATGTTGCGCTTCACAGTCTCTGCAACATGTAGAGACTGCCTCCCAAATATTTGGCTGTAGTGGGTGACAATCTCATCCACAGTCACCTGCAGTTCCTCTTGGCTGAACTTCTGCTTCCTTTTTCTCTCAACAGCATCCTTCTGACCTTCCTGTGCCTCCATTCTCAGTCTGCTGGCCTGTGAATGCTGTGCTCCTCTCTCCTCTGCAGATTTGTTTGAACAGTTGGTTTCCACCTGCATGGGTGTGGCCAATCCCAGGTACTGGGGTGTGGTGCCTCTCTCTCATTGGTTAGATTCACAGGGCCTTGGCTGGGGTGGGTGTTGGCTCTCCCTGATTGGTTGACAGGCTCACATGGCAGTTTGAAACTCCCAAATCGGTATTTACCGAGTCGGTAAAATCCGAGTCGGTTTAATCCGAGTCGGATTTTTCCGAATCGGTGATTCCCATTGATTCCTATGGGCGATGTGGGCCATGGGTTGGCTTGTGTTTCACCGACTCGGATGTTATCGAATCGGACATTTCCGAATCGGTATTTTACCATGTGGCTTACCGGGTCATACCGAGTCGGTAACTTTTTACGATTTTTTACCTACATACCATTTTCCGACTGGGGAATACCGATTCGGTGTGAGTCGGTATTTTCCATTCGGTAAATGGAAATTACCTACATCTGGCCCTATGGCAGTTAATTTCCGGGGGCTGGAACGACGTCATGGGGATCTTAATACGCGGTTATCTGGTAACGCAAACTTCACCAGCACTAAAATCGAAAGCTGCGGTCGCACAATGACGCCACTGTTGTTGCCTTTCGGGGGGATCTTCATGCAGTTGAGCCAGTACGCCCGATCGGAGTGTAGAGCGGATAAAAATAAGCCATTGTCTAGCACACGCGAATATTTAGGTGTTCCAGTTTCAGAGTGCAAATCTTGCTTAATTTCTTTTAAACGTTATATTAGCGAGGTTGCCAGATAACGATAATCTTAGGAGCAGCCAAGGTACTGACATGGTGTGCTAGGGCCCCGACGTAGACGTGACAAAACTGATACCCACAGTCTCGCATGACGGATGACGGGTTCTGCGGTCTGTCCTGCCGGCATTAAATGACACTGTGTCTTTCTGGTGAGGCACAGCAGTCATCTAAAACGACGGGAGGATTCACTAAATGTAAATTCGTTCACCTTGATGGATATTCTAATTGAATCCTCGGAGCGCAAGGTCATTAAATTACAGTCAGAAATTGACATTGTGGAATCAGAAATTAAAAATTTAAATTTGAAAGAAGCCACAGAGAAAAACTACGCCATTTTACAGGATATACTTACCGCCCATCAAAAAGATATCAAGGATAGGAAACTTAGACAAATGAAAAGAGATGAAATAGACTACAAAATAGGTAGAGTGTACACATATGCTAGAAAGTATGACGATGTACGAGTTGTAAACACTAGAACTACCGATACTCTAGATACGGCCACCAATGTAATAACACGGATTTTTATAGATATTGTGACTGCGTCCCAATCAAAGCTACCGAAGATTCGTAGGAAGACTTTTTTCAACCATTGAACGTCCACGATACCCTTACCGGGTTGGAATTATCACCGGTCAAGCGGGATTACAATATTCGCCATCATTACAAGAAAGCCCTGAAGAGTCAGAGCAATCTGTACTCTGACGAAACACGTGTCGGCTGGCGAAAAGATTTTTGTGGGCAATAAAACAGCGGAATATTGCTCAAACAAAAGAAGCGGAAAATATTATTTTCTAGAACGGAACTTACTGGATGTCTGTTTAAAATACATTTTGTACCTAAATTGATTTTTGTGTGCATAGGAAATTGCGTTGTATGTAGTGTAGGTGTTCTTGGACACCGTATAAAAGGGTTCAGAGGGTTTCCCTTTTTCCTGTGGCACCATTGTTTAACACCATCTCTAACTAGATTAAGTAGTCAGTACCCTAGTAGAGCGCAATCAGTCCCTGTCGATACAAAACCCATTGCCTTTGAGAATATTAAGTCACAGACAGGTTTGCAGCCACACTGACTAAACCACATATATTTCTAGAAGTACGTGCTTTGAAATTATAGTAAAATATCAAAATGAATAGAGACAAAGAAGCAGATGAGTTATTTGGCAACATGACAAGTGAGTCTGGTTCCAACCAACCCACAACAAGTGGTAATAGAAATAGAGTAGAAGGCTTGAGAGATAAATTCCTCAAATTGGAAAGATTAAAAAAGACAGAGAATGCCCGATGGTGGGATGCCACCACACTAAAACAATATTTGAGGCTCAAAAGAGTTCCCAGAGGTTTAAGAGCACAGATTCTACCTACATATGATGAGCTAGATGATGACCTATTAACAAGATGGGAGGATTCACTAAATGTAAATTTGTTCACCTTGATGGATATTCTAATTGAATCCTCGGAGCGCAAGGTCATTAAATTACAGTCAGAAATTGACATTGTGGAATCAGAAATTAAAAATTTAAATTTGAAAGAAGCCACAGAGAAAAACTACGCCATTTTACAGGATATACTTACCGCCCATCAAAAAGATATCAAGGATAGGATACTTAGACAAATGAAAAGAGATGAAATAGACTACAAAATAGGTAGAGTGTACACATATGCTAGAAAGTATGACGATGTACGAGTTGTAAACACTAGAACTACCGATACTCTAGATACGGCCACCAATGTAATAACACGGATTTTTATAGATATTGTGACTGCGTCCCAATCAAAGCTACCGAAGATTCGTAGGAAGACTTTTTTCAACCATTGAACGTCCACGATACCCTTACCGGGTTGGAATTATCACCGGTCAAGCGGGATTACAATATTCGCCATCATTACAAGAAAGCCCTGAAGAGTCAGAGCAATCTGTACTCTGACGAAACACGTGTCGGCTGGCGAAAAGATTTTTGTGGGCAATAAAACAGCGGAATATTGCTCAAACAAAAGAAGCGGAAAATATTATTTTCTAGAACGGAACTTACTGGATGTCTGTTTAAAATACATTTTGTACCTAAATTGATTTTTGTGTGCATAGGAAATTGCGTTGTATGTAGTGTAGGTGTTCTTGGACACCGTATAAAAGGGTTCAGAGGGTTTCCCTTTTTCCTGTGGCACCATTGTTTAACACCATCTCTAACTAGATTAAGTAGTCAGTACCCTAGTAGAGCGCAATCAGTCCCTGTCGATACAAAACCCATTGCCTTTGAGAATATTAAGTCACAGACAGGTTTGCAGCCACACTGACTAAACCACATATATTTCTAGAAGTACGTGCTTTGAAATTATAGTAAAATATCAAAATGAATAGAGACAAAGAAGCAGATGAGTTATTTGGCAACATGACAAGTGAGTCTGGTTCCAACCAACCCACAACAAGTGGTAATAGAAATAGAGTAGAAGGCTTGAGAGATAAATTCCTCAAATTGGAAAGATTAAAAAAGACAGAGAATGCCCGATGGTGGGATGCCACCACACTAAAACAATATTTGAGGCTCAAAAGAGTTCCCAGAGGTTTAAGAGCACAGATTCTACCTACATATGATGAGCTAGATGATGACCTATTAACAAGATGGGAGGATTCACTAAATGTAAATTCGTTCACCTTGATGGATATTCTAATTGAATCCTCGGAGCGCAAGGTCATTAAATTACAGTCAGAAATTGACATTGTGGAATCAGAAATTAAAAATTTAAATTTGAAAGAAGCCACAGAGAAAAACTACGCCATTTTACAGGATATACTTACCGCCCATCAAAAAGATATCAAGGATAGGAAACTTAGACAAATGAAAAGAGATGAAATAGACTACAAAATAGGTAGAGTGTACACATATGCTAGAAAGTATGACGATGTACGAGTTGTAAACACTAGAACTACCGATACTCTAGATACGGCCACCAATGTAATAACACGGATTTTTATAGATATTGTGACTGCGTCCCAATCAAAGCTACCGAAGATTCGTAGGAAGACTTTTTTCAACCATTGAACGTCCACGATACCCTTACCGGGTTGGAATTATCACCGGTCAAGCGGGATTACAATATTCGCCATCATTACAAGAAAGCCCTGAAGAGTCAGAGCAATCTGTACTCTGACGAAACACGTGTCGGCTGGCGAAAAGATTTTTGTGGGCAATAAAACAGCGGAATATTGCTCAAACAAAAGAAGCGGAAAATATTATTTTCTAGAACGGAACTTACTGGATGTCTGTTTAAAATACATTTTGTACCTAAATTGATTTTTGTGTGCATAGGAAATTGCGTTGTATGTAGTGTAGGTGTTCTTGGACACCGTATAAAAGGGTTCAGAGGGTTTCCCTTTTTCCTGTGGCACCATTGTTTAACACCATCTCTAACTAGATTAAGTAGTCAGTACCCTAGTAGAGCGCAATCAGTCCCTGTCGATACAAAACCCATTGCCTTTGAGAATATCTAAAACGACCTGTCACGCCTCCAGGTTCGGGTAAAGTTCGCACTATATAAAATCGCATTCAATAGATTAAATACATAAAATAGGAATGAATAGGAGTCGTGGCTATGTCAATTGAATTGAACCTACTCGTGTGAAAACACACGCCTCCACGTTCGGGTAAAGTTTGTGCTATATAAAATCGCATTCAATAGATTAAATACATATAATAGAAACAAATAGAAGTCGTGGCTATGCAACTGAATTGAACCAACTGAACCTACTCGTGTGAAGACAATGTGTACTCCTGATTTTAGAATGGGTAACATAAGGTTGTATAGATAGTCAGGTTAGGTGGTGGTGTCACACTGTGAACATGAAGCATTTTCATGAAGTCGAATGCACGCAAAATTGATTTCTGAAAGATTAGCACAGATGAGGCCTCCTGTTGGTTCATGAACACGGATAATGTTTGCACGGATAAATGTTTGTGCAATGTTTCACCTCCAAGCAACATTTGAAACACATACAGTAATTTTCCAAAATGAGCATCATGCGCCTTTCTTTGTCTGCCCCTCCAGAGCGAAAAGCACGACAATTTGAAGGCTACTAATATGTAAATAAAGAGGAGGTAGAGTAAATGGGTGTTTGTAAGGTAGGCGCCAAGTTCAGTGTGACCGCATCCGAGGCCACAGGTGCCGGCCCAATACGCCCGCTGTGCACGGGGTGAAGCGGCAGACACAGATAAAGCACAAATGCAGTGTACACGAAAAGTAATTCGATGTTGTCTTTCAGGTCGTGCCCGGGAACACGTTGCAAGGACTGGCAGCCGCGAAAGATTAACAAGGATATCAGCAGGTAATTACATGGGTGCGAGTCCTGCGAAGGGTTGGATGTGAGTAAATGGAGCATGCACCAGTTTTAGCACAGCTGATTACGGTTGCTAGTAGGCTCAGCAAGGAGTGGCGCAACCTCACGTGTTTTCTTGCCAGTAGACTCAGCAAGGTGTAGCGCAACCTCACGTGTTTTCTCACCCGTAGGAACCCGCAAGGGTAGAAGCCACTGTGATGAGCACTCACGGCGCCGCGCTACCACAAGAAGGGCTGTGAGCAGAATTTTTGGCAGTCGCACAGGCAAAGGGGCCAGCATGGGCCCAGGGCTTCATCGAGGCGCGTAAGCAAGAGGACGCTGGGCGAACTATTCCCCCTAACCCCGAGGACGCAGCGGGCCCCTCAGGTGAAGCGACGCGAAGGTCCACTCGGAAGCGAAAGCACACACGCAAAGAATTCCCGGCCGAGCCAGCGCGAAAGGAACCCCAGTCGACGCCACTGCCCCCCGCGGCGAGGCCCGTCGAATTGCCTGTGACACCTACCGTGGTGCATGAGACGCCCGCGGGCCTAACAGACTTGGCCCCAATGGGTAAGGCCATGAACGAAATGTTGGGATTAATGGCACTCTTCCAAAAACGTTTAGATGATGTGGCGGCGGCGCAGAAAGGTATGGCACCCCCCCACCCCCTCCCCCGCGCCTACAACCTCTGATCCAGTGGCGTAAGTGTGGGCTCAGCAAGGAACTACTGCGGGGTCACACGGTCCTGGGACTGCAGTAGCTAGCTTGCAGGTTCCCGCAGTCGCTGTGCCGACACCAGCTGCGCCGCCTGTCACACTGGCCACCCCTCGGAATGTCGTTCAAGTGTCCGCCACGGGGTCGGCGCCCGCCCCGGAGAGTGCGGTAGGGGGCGTTGCAACAAGTACAACCAGCGGCACGGGTGGTTCAGCAGGATTAGCATGACCTGGCTCGGGGGGGGCGCCCTGGCACAGGTGGAGGCGGTACAACCAGCGGGTGTGGGGCCGGGCAAGCCAAGTGTTACACAAGGTCCGCTGGCATCCGGTCGTTGCTCCCTGGCACGGCAGGTGCCACAGGCTGCCAAGGAAGGGATATGGAGGAGGGAGTATATTGATATTTTGACGCTGTTGATGCATGACACCGCAGGTGCAGACACTAGGAGGATGGGGGGGAAAGATGATGAGAAAAAACTTAGGTATCAGCGTTGGCCAGAGAAGACAATAGAGAATTGGACTGAGGCTTTTAACATCTTAGCGGCTGTAATAGTGCAGAAGGACCCGGCTCAGAGTGAGGCATTGATGGAATATGCCAACACCATCCAACAGGGAGCAAGGGAGTCCGGGGGGATGGGTTGGTTCTTGTATGATCAGGATTTTAGGAAAACACTGGCCAGCTGCCCTGAATTAGGGTGGGACCATAAGGATATCCAGCTCTGGATCAAACACATGTGCAGGACAGGTAGCGGTCAGAGAGACACACCGTACAAGGCGCAGGGTGAGTTGGACACTAAGGAGTGGGAGCAGTTCCCGAGGCGTTCCTTCCAGCAGCCCTTTCGTGGGGGTCGGGGGAGGTGCCAGGGGTCCGGGCCGAGACATTTCAACTCTGGAACGTGCAGACTGTTCAATGGGGGAACATGCACCTGGGGTAGAGCTTGTAAGTTTGCCCACAATTGTAGCAAACAGCCATCACTTGTACCAACGGCCAGAACCCCCCCCCCTCCTCCCCAGCACAGAGAACGGACGAAGAACGCCAGTAGGGCATTGGGTGGCAAGGGCCCCTCTCCCACAGTGTTGCAGAATTTTCTTCCTTTAATCAGATTGTACCCGCTTTTGAAGGAGCAAGCGTTACTGGCTGAGGGTTTTGTGGATGGCTTCCGGATACCTTACAAAGGGCCACTGGGTTGCAGGGACGCTTAGAACCTAAAATCAGCCAGGGACCTACCTCAGGTTGTTAGTGAGAAGATTAAGAAGGAAGTTAATCTGGGGAGGGTGGTGGGCCCATTCCCCCCCCCCCCCCCGGAATTTTTTTTCGTTTCACCACTGGGAGTTGTGCCAAAAAAGCAGCCCGGGGCATACCGCCTGATTCATCACCTATCTTACCCGGAGGGCAACTCTGTCAACCACTGGCTGGAGGAGGGGGCGTGTTCCGTGTCCTATTGTTCACTGGATATGGCCATAGATATGATTAGGAGAATGGGCAAGGCTGACATAGAATTGGCGTTCCGACTCCTGCCTGTTCATCCAGCTAGTCAACACTTGTTAGGCTTCAAGTGGGAGGGCGAATTCTTTTTTGATCGCTACATGCCAATGGGTTGCGCCGTCTCGTGTGCCTATTTCGAGGAGTTCAGTTCTTTTCTCCAGTGGGTCCTCACCAGCAAGCATGGCATTTCCCAAGTTACGCACTATCTGGATGATTTCCTATTCTTTGGCAGGGAGGGTACTCAAGAGTGCACAAAAGCCTTGCGGGCCTTTGAAGTACTGGCAGGTCATTTGGGTGTTCCCCTGGCTCCGGGCAAAACAGAGGGGCCGGCTCAAATACTCACTTTCCTGGGCATCGAGCTGGATACCATCAAAGGGGAATCTAGGCTCCCAGCTGACAAGGTTAGCGATTTGAGGCAGGACATTAGGTCACTGATCGGCAGGAACAAGGCAACATTGGAGGATGTGCAGGGTCTTTTGGGCAAGTTGAACTTTGCAGCAGGAGTTATACCAGCAGGCAAGGTGTTCTCTCGCAGGCTAGCAAAGGCTACGGCTAACATTGGAAAGAAGCATCACCTAGTGCGCCTGGGTCCTGGGTTGAGAGCAGACCTACAGATCTGGGATGAATTTTTGAGGAACTTTATTGGCACCGTGATCTGGCGGGCACCATGGGAGAGCAGCCAGGAACTTTGCTTATTTTCAGATGCATCTGGTAGGGAAGGTTTCGGGGTGATCTTTGGTGAAGAGTCGTGTGCCATGTGATGGCCAAACGCCTGGCGCAAGAAAGGGGTAACCGCAAACATAACAGTGCTGGAACTCTTACCCATAGTGGTGGCACTACACTTGTGGCCGGGTGGACTGGGCAACAGGAAAGTGGTCTTTTGGTCAGATAACATGGCCGTGGTCCAGGCCATCAACGGGATGTCAACCAACTGCCCACTGGTTTTGAGTCTGCTCAGGGAATTAGTCAGGGCAGGTTTGCAGAGTAACACTGAGTTCAGGGCAAGGCATATCGAAGGTGTGAAGAATGTGGCAGCTGACGCTCTCTCCGATTCCGAGAGGCCTGGCCGCAGGCGAGGGCGGCGATGACACCATTCCCGGCGCCACTAGTGACCAATTCAGCATTCGAAGCCCAGCTTTTTTCAACAGCCTTCTGCTTGGCGTTCTTTGACGCCTTTAGAGCAAGAAAGTTAGTGGCCAAATCCAAGTCAGATAGATCTGGGAGAGCTCTGGATATGATGGATGTTTGTGCAAGGGACGCCCTGGTACTGAGGGTTCGGAAATCCAAGACGGACCAGGCCGGAAAAGGGAGTGACAATAATATTACAGGCGTTGGAGGACCCCAGTTATTGCCCGGTTGCCACGGTTAGGGAGTACTTGAAGATCAGGCCATTTTTGGGAGGGAACTTCCTCATACATGCTGATGGCACGCCCCTAACTAAGTTCCAGCTTGAACGCGTGATGGAGCGCAGCCTTGGCCAAGGCAGGTTTGTCAGGGGCAGGTCAAAAATTCTCCAGCCACTCGTTCAGGATTGGGGCAGCCACAGCTGCATTCAGAGCTGGGTTGGGTGAGGAAGGAGTCAAAAGGGTAGGAAGGTGGTCATCCTCTTGCTACCAGCGCTACATCCGCCCTTAGGAAGGTTGCTCAGGCCTTATGCTGTACAAAGTGACTAGTAATCTGTAACATATGTAATCGAATGCTACGCTTATGGGTGAACGGGTCGCTGTATTTCTGTGTCATCACGTCTTTCGAGTGAAGTTTGCAGTGTGCACTAATAAACAAAGTGTTAACGTGATGGTGTCTAGTCCTCTCCCTCTTTTTAGTTGTTGCTTGAACATTGTCTTGTTTCTTTACAGCTGACTGTTGCGTGTGGGTGATGGGCCATTCTTATGTTCCCAGGCTGGAACAATGGGCAACATCCAAGAAATGGAACTTGGCTTTCGCGAGGACACAAATTCAGTGGTTGGGTGTTCCTGGGATGAAATGGGGTCACCTGAAGTACAAGCTTGAACAATGCTTGGTGGTACGGGGCGGTCCTCTCAATATCCTCATTATTCACTTGGGAGGGAATGATCTGGTCACGTTGGGGAGGAGGGCCCTGATTCAGGCCATGCAGAAGGATGTGGCAGCGGTAACCAACAGGCTAGGGGCCACCGAGCTATTTTGATCAGAAATTGTCCCTCGCAAAGTGTGGAGGGGCGCTAGATCGCTGGTTGCAATAGAGCAGTCCCGCAGGAGGGTCAACAGGTCCATGCAGAAGTTCATGGAAAAGAGGGGCCTGGGGTTCATTAGACATGCACTCATACAAGACAGAACCGAAGGGTATTACGAGAATGATGGGGTGCACTTGTCTGGGGTGGGTATGGATGTTTTCCTCCTAGACATACAAGAGGCTCTGACAGTGGCAGGTTGTAAGTAGCATGATGGGTGGGGAGGCTCTGTCATCGACGGGGGCCTCCTCCAGAGCTGTGGCGGAGTACAGGGCGATCTGGAAGCAGACGGACAGTAAGGGTACCTCTGCGGCAGAAGGGTACAGTAAGGGTACCTCTGCCTGGCACAGTAAGGGTGCCTGAGCTAAGGACCAGGAGCCGAAGGAGGTTCCGGGAAACCGCGACGGCGCCCCGTTAGTCCTTCGGGCGGTCGGGGGGCCTGAACCGAACGGGGGTGTGCCACACCGCTCCGCCCTGACAGGGGGGGCGGGAGTTTAACGAAATGGTAATGTGCTGAACAGTCAGAGCATCGACTCGCCGTGCAAGATGGCTCCTTAGGCATGCGGGACAGCGAGGGGCTGCCTGCTTTGGATCGCCCGTAAGATGACCCACCATAACGTCATACCTGTGTTGTATGAAATAAACCTGCAGCAGTTCTTTCCCACAAATATGTCTCCTGAGTTTCCTTTTGAGTGGGAAGTGTAATTATGTGTTGTACAAGCGGGGTGAGCGCATGGCGGTGTGGGCACTATGCCGCTGACCGCGAGACCCGCAGGGGAGCATGGGCGGGGCAGCGCCTTAGTCCCACCCGGCTAGCGAGCAACCTATTGGCGCCCCTCCCTGCGTCCACCTCTCACGGGCCAAAGGGGAGGGCTCACCTGGGGAGGAGGGGCGCCCCCTCAGTACTTAACGCTGCAGTGCCATAGTTCGGCCTCTCTCTTCCCTTCCTGGATTCTCCCGCGGCTCTGCTCTGTTCCCACCCTGAACCCTGACCCAGCAGCTAGAGCGGCGGAGCGAAGTTTTGAATGTTGTAATGGTCTGGTTTTGTGTTGCAGGCGGAGTTACAGGGCGATCTGGAAGCAGACGGACAGTAAGGGTACCTCTGCGGCAGAAGGGTACAGTAAGGGTACCTCTGCCTGGCACAGTAAGGGTGCCTGAGCCAAGGACCAGGAGCCGAAGGAGGTTCCGGGAAACCGCGATGGCGCACCGTTAGTCCTTCGGGCGGTCGGGGGGTCTGAACCGACCGGGGGTGTGCCACACCGCTCCACCCTGACAGGGGGGGGCGGGAGTTTAACGAAATGGTGATGTGCTGCACCGTCAGAGCATCGACTCGCCGTGCAAGATGGCTCCTTAGGCATGCGGGACAGCGAGGGGCTGCCTGCTTTGGATCGCCCGTAATATGACCCACCATAACGTCATACCTGTCTTGTATGAAATAAACCTGCAGCAGTTCTTTCCCACAAATATGTCTCCTGAGTTTCCTTTTGAGTGGGAAGTGTAATTATGTGTTGTACAAGCGGGAGGAGCGCATGGCGGGGTGGGCACTATTCTGCTAACACGGCGATTGGTGGAATTTGAACGGAACTCGCCAAATTCCGCCAATTCTGCTCATCCCTAATAATTACACAGGTGCTCACACTTGTAACATACCTGAGCCTGAGCAGATTTACTGACTTCAAACACAGGATGTACTTAAACACAGCACATGACCTCTTACCCTTTGCAGCCTACATCAGCACAAATGCCCATTGAACAAGGTTCTAGTAACACTTATAGGGATCCTGCTAGAAACACCAGTTTTCATAGAAGGGTTAATTGTCTTTAGTTAATTCACAATACAAATATATCAGGTGGAAAGTCATGTCAAGTACCTTGGAGAGTTTGTAGAAAGGAGCAGTGAATGTACAAACAGAGGTGGGTGAGGCCTCTTGCCTGGAGACCTGCAGAAACATAGGCTAGAAAAGCTACTCAGTGTTCCTCCAATGACAACTATGCCAGAAGCTATGTCATCCATCGCAGAGTGTAACAAACAGTGGCAAAGCCAAAAGGTCTCACCTATGCAAGAGCTATTCGCTTGTCCAATGTGTTTTAGCCATGTTGTACATGAGCGTGGCTGCTGATCAACCTGGCTAACAGTTAGAGGCATAGACGAGAGAATCATAGAGTGGAGCGTCATGGAGCGCCGTGGAGTAGAGTGGTGTAGAGAAGAGTGGAGTGGTGTAGAGTGGAGTGTTGCAAAGAAGAGGGGCATATAGAGTGTAATAGAGTGGAGGAGTACAGAGTGTCATAGAGATTGTGGAGTAGAGTGTTGTAGAATGCTGTGTCATAGAGTGGAGTGTCATAGAGTGGAGTGTCAGAGTGTTGTAGAATAGACTGGGGTAGTGCGGAGTAAAGTGGCATGGAGTGGCATAGGAGGAACTGCATAGAGTGTCATAGAATGGAGTAGAGTGTCAGAGTGGAGTGGAGTGTCGTAGAGTGGAGTGGGAAGAGTGTTGTAGAGTGTCGTAGAGTAGAGAGGCATAGTGTCACTGAGTGTTGTAGAGTAGAATGGATTTTTTTGGAGTGTGGTAGAGTAGAGTGCCATAGAGTGGAGTGTTGCAGAGTGGAGTGGAGTGGCAGAGATTGGACTAAGTGGAGTAGATGGAATTGCATAGAATGGCGTACAGTGGAGTGTTATGGAGTGGAGTAGATTGCCATAGAGTGGCCTAGAGTGGAGTGGAGGGTCATAAAGTGGATTGTAAAGTGGAAGGCATGGAGTGCTGTAGACAGGTGGGTCGTAGATTAGAGTGGAGGGGCTTAGAGTGGAGTAAAGTGTTGTAGAGTTGAGTGGAGTGGCATGGCATAGACAGGAGTAGCATAGAGGGGAGAGGCGTGGAGTTGCATACAGTGGAGGAAAATGGTGTAGAGTGGAGTGTCTTAGAGAGGAGTGGCATTGGGTGGCACAGTGTGGAGCATAGTTGTAGAATGGAGAGGTGTTTAGTGTAGTAGAGTGGCATTGAGTGAAGTGGCATAGAGTGTTGTAGAGTGGAGTGACACAGAGTGTCGTAGAGTGTCATAGAATGGAATAGAGTGGAGTGTCAGAGTGGAGTGGCGTAGGTGGAAGGGCACTGAGTGGAGGGGCATAGAGTGAAGTAAAATGTTGTGGAGGGGCATAGTATGAAGTGCTGTAGATTGGAGTGAAGCCAAGTGCCAAGGAGTGTCATAGAGTGGAATGTCACAGAGTGGCCTAGAGTGAAGTGGCATAGAGTGCTGTAGAGTGGCATAGAATGGAGAGTGGCGTAGAATGGAGTGTCGTGTTCTGGACTGTCATAGAGTGGAGTGGGATAGAGTGATATGGAGTGGCATAGAGTGGAGTGGCGTAGAGCGGAGTGTTGTGTTTTGGACTATCGCAGAGTGGAGTGGGATTGAGTAGAGTGGTGTGGAGAGGGTTACAGTGATGAGTCATAGATGGAGTGTTGTAGAAGGAGAGTCAAAGTGGAGTGGAGTGGCATAGAATAGAGCAGAGTAGAGTGGAGTGGCGATGAGTGCCATGGAGTGGAGTGGCACAGTATGCCATAGAGTGGAGTGGCGTAGGGTGGAGTGGTGTAGGGTGGAGGAGAGTATGCATGGTGTGGTAGAGCATTGTCATTACAGACACAACATTTTCAATTGAAATGATCATAACATTTGCACATACAGTTTTACTAATAAAACTATACAATGCACAAATGATAATGCGTGGAATGGTATAAAAATATTTGTTTCCACCATACTTTAGAATTACAAAAAAAATTTGCTTCATTTGTGGTTTCCTAATTCTGATATATTTTGAAGTGTTTGCACAGTTCATTTACAGACATTTAAATGTTGTTGTGTACTAGAAAAAAACCTTTCCTTTCCCACCCCAGTATCCAGCAAAATTGTCATATAAATCCTCTCACTTTGAAGTCAGAGAAAGAAAGGTAAACACCAAGCTCCCCGGGAAGACAGAGTCTGACATCAGACTTCTGTCTTTGAATGCACAGCAAATGTGAGAAGATAAGAACAAAATGTAAAGGCCTGTTTACAGAAAGTGAGAAAACACTCATCGAAAAATACAGTAAACAAGCTCTGCTCCATGGGAGGGGCAAAGACGTGCTGGAAAGCCTAAAACAAAAAAAAGGTCAACAAATAGAAAGTAAGCAAATGTGAGTTACAAAACACAAGTCAATGGTAAGCAGTGGGCGGAATACATACCCAGGAAAGTTGTCAGAATGTCCCCAAGACATCATTTTGAAACCCGACTAGGCTTCGACCTAAAAATGTACAAGTGCAGATTCTCTTCTAGTCATTTAGACTTTGCTGCTGATGAATCTTGCCTTACTGTTTTTTTAGATGTTCCAATTCCAGTAATGTTTCATCTAGATCTAGTATGAGCGCCAGGTGCAGGTGCTTTTGAGGTAACCTCAATCAAAGCCACTTTTTTAGTCTTACATGCGTGTTTTTTTTGGTATGGCGATGGGTGTTAATTCAAGGTTGTGTATAATGTTTTCTTCTATGTCCTTAGAGGTGACTGCAACATGATCTCTTTATAGCACACTGATTTTGTAGTAGGCACACCTTAACATGCTGTTGTGCTTGCAGGATATTTGCTGATGGGGTGTATGTATTGCTATAACCGGTCCAATTTGAGCTAGAGAGAGACACAGACACTTCAGTAACTAAGATGCAAAACATGTACCTGCATACATTGGAACAGGTAAAGAACACTTGGACTTGGAGGAACGGATACCAGAACATGGATACACAAACAATGGGCAGAGAGATGCAAACATTAGGTTAGGAAGATACCTACATTGGAACAGGGAGGCAGGGCCAATATAAGACAGGGAGACAGACACTGGCTCAGGAAGACATTCACTCTGAAACAGTAATGTACGAACACACATCCGGAGAGACTTGGATACAGGTAATGAAAGACAGATACTAGAACATAGA
The DNA here is from genome assembly GCF_964263255.1 of Lissotriton vulgaris. NCBI lineage: Eukaryota > Metazoa > Chordata > Amphibia > Caudata > Salamandridae > Lissotriton > Lissotriton vulgaris. The sequence continues at coordinate 42,488 of NW_028248726.1, forward strand.
AGAGACAAGCAGAAGTGGAAAACTGGTAGCAGGATTGTCAGGAGCTAAATCTATAGTTTCACTGAGTCATTGACAATAGACATGGAATCAAACACTCAGGCAGGGAGATGTACACACCGGGACAGAATGACGTGGATAATAGAAAAGAGTAATAAGGAGCTTGAAATATGAATATACATATTTTGGGACAAGTGGACAAAGACACATGGACAGTGAGAAGCAGACAGAGAGACAGTAGACAAGAATTCTTGGCGAGTGAGACAAAGAAACAAGATGGGCAGATATTATGTGAGAAAGAATGGGGGTTTGCCATAGGCGACAAAGGTGCCTTCGCCCCTGCTTTTCGAGCAAATGCAATCCAAGGTCTACAGGGGTTCCTTTGGCCAATAGAATGAAGAGGGCAGTGTTTGTAGGAGGTTAAGTGACAGTGGGTGAGGGTGGGTTGACCTCTTGGAGGTTTGAAGGTGGCATGTCAGTTACCTTAGGGGACCATTCATGCGTTAGGCAGCCTAGGCAGGCAAGCAGCTTGTTTGGAAGTTAGGGAAGTACTGTGTCACAGTGATTTATGCCAGGGGTCAGGCAGAACAGGGTTGTGGATGCACATTTAGCTCTTAAGAAAGCAGGTAGGGATGATTTATTGAAAACAGGGTTATTAGAGCAGATCTGGGTCCCAAGACGGGGACATCAAGTTAAGAGGTCTAAGGATGGGTTAGCAGCAGCCTTGCCTGCCTGCTGCCTATGCAAGAGCTATTGACTTTGCCAATGTGTTTAGCCATGCTGTACACCTGTCCACCTGCATGGCTGCTCTTAAGCATGGCTACAAGTTAGTGGGGTAGAGGAGAATGGCATGTAGTGGAGTATAGTGTCATGGAGTGGTGCAGAGTGGAGTAGCATAGAGTGACGTAGAGTGAAGTGGAATGTCGCAGAGTGGCATTGAGGGTCATAGAGTGTAGTGGCATAGAGTGTTGTAAAGTGGAGTCAAGTGTCATAGAGTGGGGTGGTGTAGACTGGAGTGATGTGGAGGGTGTAGACTGGGTAGGCACAGAGAGGAGAGGCATAGAGTGGTGGGACATGGAGTGGAGTAAAGTCTTGTAGAGTGTTGTGGCATAGAGCGGAGTAGAGAGTTGTAGTGTGGAGTAGAGTCTCAGGGCGTAGAATGGATAGTGTAGAATGTAGTAGAGTGGAGTGGTGTAGAGTGGAAAAGAGTGGCAGAGTGGAGTGGTGCAGTTAGGAGTGGAGTAGAGTGGAGAGGCATGGCATACAGTGGATTGTCGCAGAGTAAAGTCTCGTAGAGTTGAGTGTCATAGAGTGGAGGGTTGTACAGTGTCGTAGTGTGCCCCAAAGTAGAGTGATGTATAGTAGAGTACAGTGTTGTAGAGTGGAGTGGAGTACAGTGTCATAGAGTGGAGTGGCACAGAATGGCGTGTTATAAAGTGGAGTGTTGTAGAGTACAGTGTTGAAGAGTGGAGTGAAGTGTCATAGACTGTCTTGGAGGGTCGTACAGTAGAGAGTCGCAGAGTGGAGGATTGTAGAGTGGCGTGGAGTGTCATGGAGTGGCACAGAGTGGAGAGTGGAGTGGAGTGACAGAGTGATGTAGAGTGGAGTGAAGTGTTGTGGAGTGTCACAGAGTGACAAAGTGTCATGGAGTGTCGTAGAATGAAGGGGAGTGGCGTAGAGTGAAGTGGTGTAGAATGGAATGATGCAAAGGGGTGTAGAGAGGAGGGGCTTGGAGTGCTGGGACACAGAATGGAGTAGAGTGTTGTAGAGTCTTGTGGCATAGAGTGGAGTAGTGTTGTAGATTGGAGTACAGTGTCAAGGTGTAGTATTGAGGGGAGCGGAGTAGCGTGCCATAGAGTGGAGTGGCACAGAGAAGAGTAGTGCTGTAAAGTTGAGTAGAGTGGCTTAGAGTGGAGTCAGGTAGAGTAGAGGGTTGTAGAGTGGAATGGTGGAGTGTGTCATGGCATAGAGCAGAGTGTCATAGAGTAAAGTGTCATAGAGTGGAGTGTCGTAGATTGCTGTAGAGTGTATGGTCATAGAATGTCGTAGAGTGGAGTAGAGCGGCATAAAGTGGAGTAGCTTAGAGAAGAGTAGAGTGGCATAGAGTGAGTGGTATAGGGTGGAGTGTCATAGAGTAAATTGTCATAAAGTGGAGTGTTGCAGAGAGTCGTGGAGCGTCATAGAGTACAGGGCCATAAAGAGGAGGGTTGTAGAGTAGAGTGTTGTAGAGTGGAGTAGCACAGAGTGGATTATAGGGGCCTGGAGTGGAGGGGCACAGAATGAAGGGGTGTAGAGTGGAGAAGAGTGGATTGGCATAGAGCATTATACAGTGAAGTAGAGAAGAGTAGAGTGGAGTAGAGTGTCATAGAGGGAATTATAGTGTCATGAAGTGGTGTAGATTGTCGTGGGGTGGAGAGGTGTAGAGTATCGTGGAGTGCTGCAGAGTGTTATATAGTGTAGTGGCATAGCATAGAGGGGAGTATAGCATCGTGGAGTAGAGGGTGTGGTAGCCCACTGCCATTACACACTAAATAAATGTAGTTAAAATGACCATTTTCTTTTGCACAGACATACAGTTTTACTAATGAAACTGTACAGTGCACAAACAATTTGTGGAAATGCATCACATATAGTGTTGACTGTTTTTGACCATATTAAATATTTGTTTTCACCACACTTTTATAGACATCTAAATATTGATGTGTGATTGAAATAAATAACATTGTAAGCCTTCCTCCAGCACGCCCCAGTAACCAGCATAATTATCACATAAATCCTATCACTTTGAAGTCAGAGAAAGAAAAGTAACACCAAGCTCCCTCAGAAGACAGAGCCTGATATTTTACTTCTGTCTTTGAATGCACAACACATGTGACAAGATAAGAAAAAAATGTAAAGGCCTGTTTACAGAAAGCAGCACTTGTGAAAAAATACAGTAAACTGGGTATGATCCATGGGAGGGACATAGACATAAAACAAATAAAGCTAGCAAACAGAAAGCAAGCAAGCGTGAGTTACAAGACACAAAGCCAATGGTAATCAATGGGCAGAATGCATTCCCAAGGAAGCTTTCCAAATGCCCCTAGGAATCCTTTGCAAACTCAGATATAACAAAGGACAAAGAGGTAGGATTGCCTAGGTGTCAGACTAGGTGTCACATGGGGAGGGATAGAAGGGGTGTTTGAGTTGGGGGAATCAGGGATTGGAAGGGAGCTGTGGCAGGAGCAATGGCGAGCATAGTGTGTATACTGAAGAAACATTAGTGGAACAGGGAATATGGGTGATATGGAAAGGAACATCTGATTGGGTTAGAGGGGTAGGTGAGAGAGACTAGGATTGAGTGGGAAGTTGGGAGCAGGGCAGTGGTAGCCAGAGGTATAATGAGATAACAGGGGGGGGGGGCCGTGCCATTGAAGGTAACCAGTGACTAGGAGAGTTCAATGTGGCTCATGTGCCTTAGCTGGAAGACAGGGTAAGGTTCCATGTGGTTGGGTCAGAGTCATCGAGTGACCAGATAAGAGTTGCTCAAGGAAGGTTTAGTGTGGCCTCTTAGGGAAAAATATCAGCGCTTTGTTCAGCCTTTCTTGGCCATGGCAGTGTAGGTGATGGAGCAAGGCAGAGTACAGGCAGTGCAGGATGTATAGCTGTGGGGACAAGTGGGCATGAGGAGACTTTGGATTTTGGGGAGTGTTCTGAATTTCAGGAGGGTGAGATTTTGAAGCTGGGTGTAAGGCGTCCGAGGAGTGGCAATGGTGGTCTGAAGAGTTGGAGGCCCATGGTGAGCCTAAGGTTGACTAAGAGGGAGTTGGTGTTTTGCAGGAGGTGGTCGTGAAGGTCCCCATCCTGAAGCGGAATTTGGAGTTCGAAGGTAGATGGAGCCTACCATCAGGATAGAAGGCTTCTGCGGGAACCTCGATCATACAGGCTGGTAAGCCTGAAGGGGAGTTGCTGTGTGGGTGTTGGTGGGGATATGGAGGGCGAGTTTCTTGGGCAAGATTGAGTAAAGAGATGCATGTCTTGGATTGGGGCATGGGGACAGGGGATGAGGTGAAATTGGTTGAAAAGGTAAAGACAGGATTGAAAGGGGGTGACTTCTTTAGGCATGAAGGCTGCAGATAAGGCAGGTGAGACTAAGAAGAGTAAAGAAATTAAGCAGCAAAAGCTGCCTTACATGGGTATTACCAAGCCATTAGGAGCCCACCTAATGAAGTTCTACAAAGGAAAAGAAATGAAAAGGGGAAAACTTAGAGGTTCTGAAGCTTCTCCAATGGGAGATAAGTATGAAATAAGGCTAAAAAAGGAGGGATATGAGTTGTCCAAAGCCCAAGGTGCTCATAATGAGAGCGAAGGACCGCACCCTTTTTAGGTTGAGCCTGACAGTTCTTACTGTTGTATATACTTTGTGGGCATTAGCCCGCCCTTAGGCTTCCCATTTGCTGGAAATACAGAATTCTCATGCTCGCTTCACATAATATGTAGACTGGGGAAGGATGCTATCTGGACATTTGCACTCTCACGCTAGGCACAAGAGGTTCAACATAAAAGACAGATTCTGCTGAGCCATTCTGCTTTCAATTTTAGAATATTCTGACAGCGATCTTATAACTGGGCCACTAATCCTAATACTACAGTCATTTATGGTTCGACTTGATCTTCCGCAGACCATGAAAAATACAGATGTGTGATACGTTTTTCCACTGCAAGTTTGACATACATTAAAAAAACAGTTCTTCCCTTTTGATGTGCTGAACATAGAAGAAAGAATGACAAGGCTCAATGGAAATAGAAACGGGACAACATCTATCATTTCACTAAGTATCAAACATTCACATCCGGATGAGGCTTTGCATGCGTGCTCTTTGCATAACTACATTTTGTTGAACACGATGAGTTAACATCGAGGCAAAGCTTCCTGCATGCATCTTCAAAGGCACCAAAATGACACCGCCTTCAAAAAGAACAAATTCAATACCAGATCTCTCACCAAGGTAGGAGGTTCCGCTCTCTCACCAAAGTAGGAGGATCCTGCATGTAATGGAAATTACTTACGAGGTACACGAGAAGCACACAGGGTAATGAACTGTGCAGTGTACATGTGACGCTTCTGCACCATTACAGGTTGTTGCCAACAGGGTTTATCTAGTTAAACTCCTTTGCAGTAAAATTAGGGCATTGTTGACCAAAATCAGTCTCAGTCACACCACCGTACAGTGACCAGTTACACAGATAAAATCTTTTTTCTTTTAAAAAATGTTTCTAAAGCAACAATATTTTGCCTCAATATTACCTTGCAGAATTAGATATAACTGCCTAAGGATATTTACAAAGGGCTAAGGGCCTGATTTAGTTCTTGGTGGACAGGTTACTCCATCACAACAGAGACGGGTATCCTGAGTGCCGAAATATGAATCCCATAGAGCATAATCAGTGTTATATTTCAGCAGACGGGATATCCGTCTCCATTATGACGGAGTACCCTGTCGGCCGAGATCTAAATCAGTCCTAAGTACAGTTAAGTGTGTGTAGAAATAGACACCAAAGACGCAGTAAGTTGCTGTGACAGATTATTAAGATACTGGGATAAACAAGCCAAATCGTGCCCTTCCAATGGAAAGCTGAATTGTAACCATTGACAACGCCAATACCTCTCACATTGCTGAGACCTATTGGCTTTGCCAAAAAATGAAGCGTAAATAGGGGTTCATTGTAGGCACAACGTTTTACAGATTACATAAGATCTCACAGTTGAAAAATTATAATAAAAATTGTATATGCAATAAAACAAATAAAGATTACAAAATGATTGATTCACAAATAAACAACTACACTACTACAGACCAAAGCAAAAAAAAAACCACAAACTACCTCTCGCAAAGACGACACCTATTGGCTTTGTCAATGCTCATTATTATATGCCAGTGTTTACTATGAGAGGTTTCCAGAGCGCTTTGTGGCCTTGTTTAAATATGTTGATGTTATACAGCAGGCCCAAGCTACAACTGAGTTGTTGTTCTGGCATGGGTGAGGTACGACAAAGAGTTTTTGGCTCCTTTGGTGGAGGATGCAGAGGATCAGTGAGGTGAGATGGACGTTTGTGGCTTCAGTGGATGGCACCTACCATTACTCTTTTTTTTAATTTTATTTTTTTATTACATTTTTCCCCTTTTTTATAACATGTGCAGGGCACATTCAAAAAATAAGAACAAATATTATTATATAGAATACATATATAAAATCAATCATTACATAAATGCATTCATCTACATGATGTTGCATTCTTAAATCAAAACCTACTTACTGTAGAACATAATCATCTAGCTACAATTTAGTATTCCAAAAACAGACGAGAAACCATTTTGGTTCTGAATTCTCCAGATCTATTTGTTTACCATACTCTTCTATACGTCCCTTTTGTGATTGCATTATATTGTGCCCTATACACCACCCCTCCCCTCCCCTCCCCAGACACCCCACCCCTGAATACCCACCCCCCATACTGGCAAATAGGTCCGACGGACCTATATATGACAGCCGAGACCCCCTGGGTTGTCTCGTCTTCTCCCCTCTCCCATCTTGTATCATATCTCATGTCTTCCCCCCCTGACCCACCAACCTTAGTGTAAAACGTGATAAGAGAAAAGATAGTATACTCTAATGAACTCTACATATTTTGCATATCTTTGCATATCTTACATGCAGTACTCAATGTATTTTCAATACGTAATGTTAATGTTAATGTAAAACCTTACTACTTTTTCCGAGGTCCCTCCCTCACCGCAACCATCTGCTTATTCTGCTCCCTATTCTGCTCCCTGTTCTCTCTAAGAGAAGTAAGGTATTCTTGAGCCATAATTTCGGAGTAAAAGACTCTGACATGCCCATTGAGAACTACTTTGAGGCGCGCTGGAAACATTAAATAAACCTCAAAACCTGCATTCTGAAAAGGAGTTATCAACTGCCTCATACGCCATCTCCTCTCAACAGTGGCGTGGCAGAAGTCAGGGCGGGCGAAGAAAGAAATGTCCTTGTATGTACGCTTGGATTGTGGTTTCGCCTTACTCATTATCTCCTCCCTTAACAAAAAATTACCTATGTATACCAAAATTGCACGTGATTTAGTAGAAATGTTGCCCCTTCTCTGAGTCATTGGGAACCTATGGGCTCGCTGTATCTCACTTTCCCAGTTCCATCGGTCCATTTCCGGAAATTCCCCTCTCAGTAATTCTACCACAAATGCCCGCACATCTTCCCCCTCCTTCCCTTCCTTTACCCCGAGAAGTCTTATATTATTACGTCTCTGTCTGTTTTCAAAATCTTCTAATTTCCAGAGCACGCCTGAGGATGTCTTGTCTTGTTCCTGTTTAGTTTCCTGAAGCTTCACCACGTCATCTTCGAGCTTCCCTGTCCTTTCCTCCACCTCTGAAACTCTGTTAACCACCTCTGCATACAGTTTATTCATCTTTTGTAGTGTACCCTGTATTTTTTTGTTAGCATGTTTTGCTCTCCGGCTTTCAGCCCAGGCTTCACCCTGGATTTGTTTTAGAGTTGTGAATAGTAGATCAAAATTAGAATTAGAATTACCACCTCTCCCCCCTGCCTCTGAGTTAGAATGCTGTTGACCAGTAGCTCCATCTTGATATAGTTGTGAGGTGGCCGAATAATCCCAATCAAGTTTCTTGGCAACTAATAGTCGGGGAGAACTTCGGGGATTTTTAGCACTACTGCGTAATCTAGTCTTATTTTTGTTCTTATCTATCCTCCTTGCACGTCCTCTGCGTACAGTCTCTTGGTCTGTTTTAGAAACTTCTTGAGCTGAATCCTCATTATGGCTCTCAGGAGAGGGTGATGTATTATCTGGATCTGTTACAGAACCTTCACTGGTAATCAAGTCTGTATCTGAGCCCTCCTCCCTCTCTTCCTCCCCATCATATTCATCATTGCCAGTATAAAAACATTCATCGCTAGGTGAGGCCATAACTTGTATAGGGATATTCTCTTCTTGTAAATTACTTATCAAGTTCGCAGTAGCATTCTCGTTTTGTAGTTGCGCATTGTCTATAGTGCTTATATTAATGTTAACCATTTCTGCATTTGATTGTGCCATCAACCCTGCAGAGGCTGATACATCCACCTCCTCTGTTGTTAATGTAGCCTGTCCCCCAGCTCGAAAAGTCTCTTCGGTAGGCTGTACTGCATTTTCATTATTTTTAATATTTGCTGTAATCACCATTTCCTTATTTATACCAGCCCCATCACCACAGAGGTCTCTCAATATAGTTATTTGCCTCCCAAAGCACTGTTCATTAGGCTCTGAGACCTCACAACCAGCCAAGGACTGCACCATCTCATCAGCACATACCTTTGATGCCCTCCTTACTATGGCGGTATCTGTCAATGCCGCGCCAGCTGCACCCACAACTTAGTCCATGTTAGCCGATTTAGCCGTTTTATTGCCTGCGACCATTCTCAACATCTCCTTCTCAGAAGCCGACATCCCGGACTGCGTTACGGGTGGCTGCACGTTGCTCACAGCCCCACCCTCACAGAGCGGCTCAGTTGTAAAGGTTCCAGCCTCTGCTGCTCCTATAACTTCAGCGACTGCGATTGCTTGTATCGGGTGCAGGTGGGTTTGTTCCGGCGTTTCCTCGGCACAAGCTCTGATCCCAGCTGGAGTCGAGATCGAGGGTGAAGCTGACGCTAGAAGAGGTGGGAGAGGGGAAAAGGACTCTGTTATAGTAGGCTGTCGAAGGGCTGACTCTCTCACCGCTAAGTCGACAGGTACTGGTTGCTCCTTGTTATTTCTTTTCATAGCGGATGCCTTTCTTTGTTCCAAATCCATTTCTTTTTCTTTTATTTTTTGGGCTTTTAATTCCTTCGCTGCCTCTCTGCACATCTGTGTTTTTAATTTCATCTTTGGCCGAAGATTATTTGCCGGTGCTCCAGGATCACTAGAGGTGACGTCCTCGTCCTATCCTCGTTTATCCTCTCGATGCTGTCTATATTGCTTTGGTGACTTCTGCAGTTTCGGGGCCATAGCTTGCACCAGCTTACTCCAACCGGACCGGCAATACCTTGCAGCAGCTAGAAGCAGCAGATTAGCCTTCTAAGTCAGGTTTCTCTTATCTGTCTGGCTCAATTTAATAGAATACAGTGAACGCTGAAACAATTCCGTCCACTTAACCAGCACTCCAAACAATCCAAGCATTACGTTTTCCCACTCGTTGGTTCACCTTGATTCCTTTTTTTTCCCCGGTCTTTTTTCAGAAAAAAGCATCAATTATATCGGGATCAGGGTTGGGGTCAGGGTCAAAGAACCACCACCATCTGGGAGAGAGGAGGAAACGCGACTTTCCCCTACGGCCTGCTGGCGGCCATCTTGCCACCGGCGGCACCTACCATTACTCAACGAGTGGCTTACCTCTGAATTAAAAGCCCTTTGAAGGAAGGCCCACCCAAGGAGGGTAAGTGCAGCAGGTAGGGGAGAGGCAGGGCAGGGGAGACATGGTGGGGGTTCCCTAAAGGTTTCTTCAACCAGGAATATTGCTGTTTCAGGCAGGGTTTCTCACAGTGTGGATGAAAACTCCCCTTCACATACTGTGTACAAAGATTGGAGGAGTATGGGCGGGAAAAAGTAGACTGAGCCATGGGCAGTCAGGAGGGAGGTGTGTTGTAGTTCATGGATTTTTGTTACAAGTCTGCAGGAGTGCCATGAAGCTATTCCTAGCAACCCCACAGAGAGACCAGAATTTCTAATTGTAGCAGAAATCCCAGCAGCCCATACAGAAGAGAGAAGGGTAAGGGAAAGAAAGAGGAAATAATGATGCAAGGCTTATGGAAAAGAACCTTGATAACATTCATAACATACAATCCTTTTACTTAATTAACTCAAATAGCAGGTCCTCTAAATGAGCCCTTTATTCTCTAAAACTTCACACTGTTTTCTCACTGGAAATATAAGAAAACAATGGTTGTTTGTTCTTTTGAAAATAATTGCAGTGTAGTCTTTGGGTATGTTTCTGATGAACTTGCTCAAGAAGTCAATGCATATAAGTTAAAAACTAGTTCCAGTCTTGTAAATCCAGGAAAAAGTGATGAGTTCTACAAATCTGTCAAAAAAACAAAATTGTGCTAGAAAATATTCTAGTCAGTGCAACAGTAGGGAAAGTGATAGATAGCGGAGGGGTAAAAATTACTATTCAAACTCCAGTGAGTGCAACAATAGGGAAAGTGTTGGATAGCGGAGGGGTCAAAATTACTATTCCAACTCCAGTGAGTGCAACAATAGGGAAAGTGTTGGATAGCGGAGGTGTAAAAATTACTATTGCCACTCCAATGTGTGCAAAAGTAGGGAAAATGTTGGATAGAGGTGGGGTAATAATTACTATTCCCACTCCAGTCAGTGCAACAGTAGGGAAATTGTTGGATTGCAGAGGGATAAAATGTACTATTCCCACTCCAATAGTTGTAACAGTAGGGAAAGTGTTGGATAGCGGAGGAGTAAAAATTACTATTCCCACTCCAATCAGTGCAACAATAGGGAAAGTGTTGGATTGCGTAGTGGTAACAATTAATATTCTCATTCTTGTCAGTTCAAAATTAAAAACAAACAAAATATTAACAACAAACATATTTTTTAAAACAAAATAAATAAAAAAATATATAAATATGTTAAAAATTAAAATACAAATATATTTAATATTAGATATATTAGAAAACATATTATAATGTTAAATACATATGACAAATACCAACAAATATTATATTTGAAAAAAGAAAAATTTATTTTCAAGCAAATAAATATTTTTAATTAGAAATTATTCAGAAACAAAAACATGAATTATTACATAAAATTCACTTTTTTATTTCCTACCCTATAACACCACACAATTCACAACCCACATCTACATTTTTTTTAAATGTACTAGCATAATTAATTACCAGTCAGTCAGTCATATTCACTTTATTTGGTTAATTACAACCATAAAAACACAATGCAAAAATCATCATTTAAAAACAACAACAGACAAAATTAATTTAAAATATTCTTAAACATGGGAGAGATGTTGGGCCCTGTAGAAGCTGAAGGGGCCCCAGTTAATTGAAACATGGTGCTTTGGTGGTGTGGCTTCCTTTTTGTCTGTATGTTGTTTTCCATCTCCCAACATCTGTCTTCGTAATCATTGTATATGTATTCCTGAAGTGCTTGCATTCACATGTGCAATTATACTGTCTTTTGAGCTTTTCAATAAAAAAGAGTTTAAAAATAAATATATTCTTAAACACCATAAAATATGAGAATAAACCCCCCCCCCCATCCTTATAACACAGAAAACGATGCTTGTGCAAATTCCTTTCAAATTTAATCTTATACATGCAGAGCATCCAATTAAGCTTAATTTCCTGATAATTGTAAAAAAGTAAAAAATATTTCATATCTTGAGGCCCTGTTTTTTCTTTTCACTAACCGCCGCACCTAAAAAACTAGCAATGTTAAAGGTTTCCCATACATTGATCAACATCTGTAAATATACTAAGCCAGGCACAAAACCCCTACTCTTTAAATAGGTACTAAAAAACGTTTACGGATATGCAGATAGTAGTCTCAAAACATGGTAAAGTGCAAAGTATCTTGGGTGGAAAAATTATCACAGGGACACAAATCTTCCGTCCTTTGCCACCCCAGTGGTTCTGCCAGTAAAAAATGCATATAACGAAATCTAAATCTTATTAAAAGAAAGCGGTGGTAGGACTTTGTTACTTCGTTTAAATAGGGTTCTATTGCTGGGTTTGTTTTCAGGAGTGAAAGGGATCGAACCGTAGGTTTAATCAATTCTCTGGTCTCTTTTTCAGCTTGTATCATACATAAGAGGTGTTTCTTGACCAAGATAGATCCTAGTTTGATAGTTTATTTGGTGAATCAAATAGCTCTGGACGCCCTAATTTCAATGTTACCTTAACATAACATAACTAGGAGATGCTGCTTGCTCTAGCCAAGGAATAAACAGTCCCAAACAATCTCACAGTTCATATGTAAATCAGGATTGGTCCAGATCATTATCCATTTGAGTAACGGAGCCATACCAATCAGATCTGACACAAAACCAATACCCAATTCCTGATGGATAATATAAGAAGGTGTTGGTTGCGGGACTGATAACAAATTTCTAAGGAATTTATTCTCTACTATTTGGAGGTCCTCTGCCTCCTTATAACCCCATTGAGGTCCATTGTTAGAAATATCAATACATTTTGCTCTATATATATTTAACATTGCTTGAACTGGCTTAGCCCCTAACCGGCGTGCAAAATCAAGAACCGCTACTGTTGATTTTACCATAGCGTTTCTTTTGGCTTTCTTTTGCAGTGCTCATGAGCCCTTTACATCAAACAAGACCCCTAAGTACGGAAAAGTGGTCACCCTAGATATTTTCGTTCCTTCGCGATAATGCATGTAAACATTTTTTGGTCTGGAGCCCATAATCATAGTGTGAGATTTAGCAAAATGAATGCTTAAATCCAGCAACCTCATAAAATCTGCTAAGGAACTTAGGAGAGACTGGAGCCCAATCACTCTGTGTGCTAAAAGAACAGCATCATCTGCATATAAAAGTGCTGGGATTAACCCCTTCCCTACTCAAGGGATATCTTTACAGGCTATACACAAATCAGTCTAGATTATTAACATATAAAGGAAACAATAAAGGAGCTAAAATGCATCCCTGTCTAACTCCTCTTAAAATGCGGATACTTAGCATATGTTTACCCTTTTGGTGGCATCACACCTTGGCGGTGAGGTCCCTAAGAAGATCGAACCGAAAGTTGACAATGGTCCGGCCGATTCCCATTTTAAGTAGTAAAACCCATAGTTTGGATCTGTTTACTTGGTCAAAAGCTGAGGACAGATCCATACAGGCCAGGTGTAGTGTACCCTTTTTAGCAATGGTTTATTTCCTGGCTAGCAAATGCAAGTTTAGGCACTGATCCATGGTACCCCACCTTTCCTGAAACCATGCTGTAAATTCGATAGTACATTCTTCCAGCCACTCTGATAATTTACTGAGGATCAGTCTTCTTAGTACTTTGACTGCTGAATCATTCAGCGATATTGGCCTATAACATTGTGGGTCTCCTCTCTGCCCCTTCTTAAAAACTGGTATGATGGTAGACTGGGACCAGGATCTTGGTAGATCATAAAAAGAGGCCGAATGGAATACACAAATCAATATTTTTAGACCACAGTGATACATTTCACTTAAAAGGGTCGGCCGGGACACCATCCGGTCCGGGGGCTTTGTTACTTGTCATTTGTGTTATTGCCTCACCTACTTCTTCTTCGGTAAAAATCATACTATATGCATCCACAGCCGCACCCAGAGACCAGACACCTATGCTTCCCTCGTCATCCTGGTTGCCATATATAAGTTTAAAATGACTTAACCCCTGCACCACCGGTATATTACATTCTAGTGAGCAGTTACTGACATCAGAGAAGAATGGTTTATTAACAATCTCCCAGAACCTGGAAATATTCTTAAGGACATCCACCGACAGCAAATCATTCCTTGCACCTAGTTTAATTTCCGCTTTGTGAGTTCCCACAACATGCTTGTACATTTTCCTAAATTGAGCTATTAGAACTTTATTTTTGGGTTTTTGCTTTAGGGCAAAGAGTAAGTTATGATGGGCAACAGTGCAATTATGGTCAAACCACCTCTCTCCTCTTTTACTAATATCCCTTGTTGGCTGGGAGAGAGCTCTGGCCACCTGTTTACAAATCCTGGCATGGGCAATGAGGGTTTCTACAGCCTTCTTCATACTATCTTGACAGAATTCAATCTCTTCTTCCACTGTTTCAAATAATTCACTTATAAAATGTTCTGGGACTACCGTGCTCCATTTCAGTCTACGGCCCTGGTCCTTTACCTTTACATTTAGGCCAATAGTGTCCTCCCCCAGTTTAGGGATTACCTTGGTACCCCCGTCTAGTATAAGATGTATGGGATTATGATTGCTAAAATGTGACGCTTGGAAAGCATAGGATACAACCTGAGATAGCAAGGCTGTGGTAATGAAGATATAATTGATTGTAGAATTTGATTCCCTTCCCTTAAAAGAGGGGTTACCAACTTCGCCTCTGATGATATTTGGATATGATAAGCTAAGATCAGCTAAAATATCCTCTAAAAATCATCCTTGCTGTGTATGTTCAAAATGCACACTTGAGCAGTTTTCGGGCCTAAGATTATCAGTGACATGGCAATTCTTTGTACACAGATGTATGTTAAAATCCCCTAAAATATTCACTTAATAAAGAGTAGTTTGCTTCTCCCTATAAGACTCAAAAAAACAATATAGACTGCATAGATGTTTGTTAACAGAGTTTCTTTCAAAAGAGTTATAGAAATTCACAATAAGGAATATCAGAGCGTTTGTGGGCGTAATTCGAACCACTAGGCAATTACTAGAACCAGAATCCAACTTACAGTGCGTGCCTAAAACATTAACATTACTAAACCACCCTTAGCTCTACCACCTAGGGAAGGCTTTGCAGGTTCAGAGTAGGTGTGTATCCATTTACCCAGAGAGTATTATCAGTTTCCCAGGTCTCTTGTAGGCTGATCACATCATACTCCCTTAACATATTAGACCACCTTGAATCATCTCTCTTGTCTCTTAAACCTGCTATATTCCAGCTAAGAACCGTGGGGTTTTTATTCATTCTATCTTCCTCCCCTTTTATAGAGCAAGGGATAGACAATTTTAGGTTAGCCAAGCTCTGTCTTATAAGGGAGGGGGATTTTGTGGGTCAATCGTTAGAATCCAGCTGACTTAGTGGAAAGAATCTGTTTCCATTATCACCAGCCCCCACCCCAGCTGTCCCTGCTAGTCTTGGACAGAGTGTTGGTAAGGTAAAAGATCCAGACAAATGAGAGAGCCCATCACTATTTCTTGATATGTTACCATACCACCCTCTGGCAGAACCAGAAATCTGAGTCCTTTTGCCTTTGTGATCTAAATCCTGGATCTCCTTTACAGGGGAAAGAAAAAAACAAGAGGGAGTGCTTTGATTCCCCCTAGGCCTTGATTTCGACCTTTTTGGAACAACCACCCTGCTACATCAATCTGATCAAAGTTGATGATGATACAGTCGCTCACTTCTAGTTTAGTTCTCCAGCCAACCCGTTCCACTCGTCTAGCCACTATAGTATGCAAAGACGCTTAAACACCCCCATCAGACAAATTATTACACAAAACCTTTGTTTAATGAATAAGCTCATCTGAGGTTTCAGTGATTTTTTTCTTTGAGCGGAGGTACCCTTCTTAGTATTGCTAGCAGAAGAGTAGCCTTGGGGTAGATGTAACCAACATCTATTAGCTAACCTGGGTATAACTGATTTGCCTTGCTCGTGTGTGGTGGGTTCTCTAGCATTTATTGAATATACCAGGGTGTTGGGTGGTATGTTCATCCCCTCTCCCAGGTGCCCCCCCTTAGCATCTTTGGGCAATAATAGACAAATTAGGCACAAAATTAATATTGCTATCCACATCCATGGAGCTTAATTCCACCAGTTGTTTCTCTATTCGTGACAGTTTCCCCATCAGTTCTTCCAGCACAGTTTTGACATATGTGACTAATCCCTCCTGGAGCATTTTTAAAAAAGGGTCCAAACCAGACTGTGTAAGGTCACCCACAATAGTGCTCATTGACGAATGCAGCAAATCGTCATGGGCAGAGGGCACTCCAGAGTCTTTCTGAGTTAAATGTTCAGTCATAGCAGTGCCCAGTTTGATACCTTTCTCCTCCCCTTTTTTGGGGCGGCCATTTTTTACTAGAGAGATAGGTCTCTATCAGGTCTGCCCTTCTCCGCAGTTCATGGGCCTGTAGTAGAACCTGAGGTCTAGATGGAATAGAGCCCTGTCTATCCTGTATAAGAGCACCCTGCTCGGTGTCTATGTCAGTTACCAAATCTGAAATTACATTTCAGGTGGCCACAGGAGACAGGGTGATCGGAGCTCCTGGCTTAACTGCTCCTCTATGTTATGAATCTCATCAGACAGTGCTCCTACCGCTGTTGTCAGATACGATATGATTGAAGCACAATTGCGTGGTACCTTTGCTTTTGCTTTATCCAGATCAGAGCTGCATGGAAGTTTGAGATTACCCATGGTGACTTCGGGACAAACGAGGGGTGTTCTGTCCAGCCTCTGTCAACCTTTAACCCAACCCCGGAGAAGCAGCAGGGAGGTACAACAAGGTTTATAAAATTGTAGGTCTTCTAATGGTCACAAGTAATGTTCTACCATGACACCAAATAACTACAGCCACTTGCAAATGGTAAGGAGTTAAGAGTAATTGGCCCAGACAAGCTGGCGGGTACTCAGCAATCCACAGAGTTAAAATATTGATTCAATATGGCATATCAGAAGGGGTATGGCACGCGGTGACCAGGACTCAGACCACAAAACAAACAAAAGCACAGTACCGTAAAAGACAGCGGCTGGACCTCCAAAGATCTCCAAGAAGCAGAAAACAAATGGGGTGGCCCTGCCCTGCCTCTTCCTGGCAATGATGGGCAAAGACGGGCCCACCCTTGGCCCCGGCTTTGCCCAGGCACGCCCCGCGTCCCACACTGAGGGAGCCCTGTGCCGCTAATAAAGCGCCTCCAGGTGCAAGCGTGTGACATGTAGCGGTGGCGGCAGCAGCTGCAGGTGATGCCAGGGCTTTTAGTCTCCTGCCCACCTCTCCAGTTACTTTCAGGGCTTCCCCAATGAAAGAAATCTTTCCCAATTAAAGAAATATTATTAATTAATAAACAAATTAATAATAATAACAATTAATGAACTTCCCACACTTTAGCCCTATAATCCCCACAACCCACCGCTAAAATTAAACTGTAAATAGATTCTTACACAATTAAAACTTATTGTCAATTTAAAAAATAATAATATTTAACAACTAATTATAAAGTAAGTAAAATAAATTTACTCCCCACCCTTTACCCACATGCAAAAAAATAAACAATTACCCTAATCAAATATCAATTGATTACCCTAATTAAATATAAATTAATTAATTAATATTAATGCTCAACTAATTATTTATTAATTAAACATAACTTACTTCCCACCCTTTACCCCTTTAAACCCTACAACCTGCACCTAAAATTAATTACACAATTTCCATAATTAATTTTCATTCAATTAATATTAATTAACAACAAATTATTAATTAATTACAAATAAATTACTTCCCACAATTAACGCTATAAAAGCTCAATTAAATAAATATTAATAAATACAAAATAATCATTAATTTATTATGATTAAATTACTTCCCACCCAATTCCCCTACAAGTCCACAACCTGCTACAGAACTAAAAAATGCAAAATGTAATTAAAATAAAATTAATAACTACTAAAAATGTAACACATATATTAAAAAACATAAACCATACTTATACAAAAAAATACATCACTTACATTTAAAATATAAACTAAAATACATAACACTAATAAAACAAATTCATATTTTAAACAACTATATTTTTGTAAACGATATTAATGACTTCTGTATTTTTTAAAACGAGATTTTGTACCTTAAATACGATATTCTTGACCACTGTATTCTTGCTGTCGATTTTTCTCTGTCACAATATTTCCAACTCAAAATTCTGGCTGAGTACCAATATGTACAAATATGCAAGGCCTTGTAAAAGATAATGACCTTGAAAACTATATGAGTAGCAAGATAGTGTAAACAGTAGGAAGTCAAAAGCTCCAATCCGATGCTCCTACCACATGACACTATACGATGATCATCTGATGACTGCCAAACGCAAACTGCATTTGGAAGCAATGAAACTATGACTTTTCTCTCCTTTTACATGATCTTCATCCAAGTTGTCGGCCATATCTGAAATCCTGCTTCCCATGAGATTCTAGTTAGTTTTGCTTTGGTAGTGATGTTCACTGCAGGGTATGCCAAGTTTCCTCTGAACCTGAATAGCCTTATATTTAGCTCTCCAATTGCGGTAAGCATTTCACAAACACCAAATGGGTGTGTTATTACCTGCAACTCAACAATTATTAACACTAAATTGTGTAATTATTTAGAGTTGTTTTGCCAGTTGATAGAAATGTCCACCTGAAAAAGCACAGTTGATCTGGCTGCAATACAGACATTCCTGGGTACTGAGATTAACTCAGTGAAGATAGAGGTGGCCCTGGTGAAGGACAAGAAGGATAAAATGTTGAAGTTATGTCAGGAGATGCTGGTGAGGAAGAAAGTTCAACTGAAAGAGGTGCAGGTTCTACTGGGTCACAAATTTTAAAAGAAGAGTAGAGAGGGCAGAAAGGACTTTCAGCAGGAGGCTGGGCTTGGCATTTGGTGGGGTTGCTTCGACATGACAGGGTGCAACTGCCAGCTGGGGTGAAGGTGGATCTGAAATTGCCAACAGGTTTTAGGCCACATTTTAGGGTGTGACGTTCTGGTGCTATAGTTTTTAGCACTAGGCATGTCCCAGGAGTAGCCCATTACACTGCAGGGACATTGTCTCATTCGCAGTGGAGCAGATTCCATGGGCTTGCGCTGGGAGAAGAATGTTTTTCTTCTCAAGATGATGGTAGAAGATGCCCTGAGGGCGTCATTAATTTCAATATGGTGCAGATTGAATGGGCCTTATCCCCAGTAAGGACATCAGGCAAGTTAGCCGGGGGTGGCTTTTCCCAGTCAGTGGTGTTGGGGTAACAAAATTTCAGTAGGGGATATGGGGTCTAGGAGTTTAGAGGATTGGGTTAGAGAAAGGGCAATCAATGAGGCGGTCAATAACACTGGCACTTCTGCAGAGAATAGTGTCAGGAGTGCAGATAGTTTGTGTGAATGGGAGTGAGACCTTGTTTTTTTCTTTACTGATGGCATGGTTATTTTTCAGGGCATTCAGGATGTCCAAACTGGTAGGGTTGGTGTGGCAGGAGGCTTAAGCATGCAGGATGTTAAGGTTGCGGGTGATGTGACTGAAGTGTTTTTGAAAAGGTCTAAAACAGATCAAAAGGGAAAAGGGAAGAGTGTTGTTCAGGAAATACTCCATGCAGGGTCTATGTCCAGTTTGGTTGTGAAGGTTTTTTTGTGAGTGCAGGTTTTGTAAGGGGAGAGTTTGTGTTTTTGCATGCAGTGGGGGCAAAAGGAGACGAGTACACAAGTGTTAGCTGTATTTTGCAAGATGTTGATAATGTTGCATTTGCTGGCGGAAGATTTTGGGATGCACTCTTTCGGGATTGGGGAAGCCACAGAGGCAGTAATAGAAGGTGCTCCGGAGCGGGTATCTGTTATTGATGACGTGTATTATGTGACGGTTTGGTTTGTTGCTGGGTATTTTGCAGATTGTGTTCCTGGCCCAGTGAGACAGAATGTTGTAATTTAGATGACTATGCCTTTATTAACCGATGGCTCACCAAGTAGATCAGAGGATTTTGGATAGTTAGACAGCTGCGCTTTGATGATACTAAGGGCCAAACACGATGGTAGATAAAAGGGGGATGTATCTTGTATGAAGAGCGTTGGCTCTGTGTATTAGGTGTC